>NC_087400.1:5818162-6124382 GCF_031307605.1 Tribolium castaneum
AATAGTACAGCGGGTTTTAATTTGCAATAATTCTTCCCAAACTCGCCAATAACTCGTTCTTTTTTATGTGGGGTAGTTCGGAGCGTACCAGTTTTAGACTTGAGAGATAAATCGGCACGCAAATTCAGGCTCGGGTCGATTTTCTAAAATAATACGGCAAAGATTTTGTGTCGGAAGGTTGTGGAAAAAATATGGCAGAGAAATCGCTTTAATGAAAATAAGACATCGGCTAAATGTTTGCGACAAAGGAAAAGTAACTTTGTTTCAACTCACTGAAAGCTTTGACAGTCCAACTTTTCGTATAATTAGAATTTCGATTCTTTGTTTCATAGCTCAGAGAACGATGTATTTTTTAGAAGCTAATTAATATCTCAATTAATACAATTATTACAAAAGCCTCAAGTTAATAATTTTATAAACGTATATAACTAAAATCAAATTTTAAAACAGTGTTATTTCATTTATTACAATGTCTATTATAAACGATTTCAATATTATACAAAATCTCAAACTAACTAAAAGCGCTGGAATAAATAAAATTCCAAAATATGTGACAAAATTTTGCGTTATGGAAATTTTCGAACCGCTAGCATATACAGGGTGACCCAGGGGTGTGTAATCGGTCAATGACTTTTTTGCTATCTGAAATATTGCCATGCCGTTTTTATTATACAATAGATCAACTTAAAGCACACAAACTAAACATATTTTTATTACCCACAGAGTGTTGTATACAGGGTGGTGAACCAAAGTTATATTTGTTTTAATGGAACACCTTATACATTTTTGCATAATTAGATTCTACACAAAAAAATAATATAACTTTGTATAAGTTATTATAGGTCTATTTCTTTTCGTTTTGCAATAATTAAATTTTTCGTTATAAAAAGACCAATTTTTGAAAAATCACTACAAAGTCGCCAATAAACATTTTCCAACAAATATGCAATTGAAAAACTCAGAATATCTCGTAGTTTTAGCAATAGTCGACTTTTACTTGAGAAGATAAATTCAAAAATAAGTGCATGAATAATTTACAACAGCTAATTTTTAGAGAGAATGCGACCTTGGCGTTTTTATAGTTTTGAAACAGCTAATAAATGAGTTACCTATTACCTGAAGTACCTCTGTTGATTTTTGGTTTGTTATATTATATACCTAATTGTTTTACATATAAATTTCTATTAAATTTATATTTTTATCGGATTCTGTCAGTTAATAGCTACCTTACGTACATACAAATAGTCTGGTGGCTATGGTATAATCATATAATTTTCTGAAACTGTTTACAATTATGTGATAACAATTTTATCCATCAAAATGTCCATTTTACATATCAATCGGTCAGTTTACGTAATAAATTGCAAAAATAGTGTTTTTTCATCAAGTTAAAGTGTTTTTGCAATTATGTCCAAAGTTCTAAAAATTAGATAAAAAACTGTGACTTTTCTTTTCAAAATCAATTAGTCAATTTGGTAAAAACGCGATCAACTTATTTTTCAACTACAGAATCCGACATAAACTTGAACAAACCGCGGATGTAAATATGTCATTCCAGCCTAAGTTAAATGTCTTAAAATTCTCACGCGCAGAATTCAAGCTGACATCTGCGGCTGTAATAACATTTCTTAAATTGTTGGTATGCTAATAGCTATTACGTATATTTCTTGAGAAAAATAATTATTTGACGTTCTATCATCATAACTGTATTTGCGTGTACTTTCGAGTGTTAAAAAAATTGAGTATACTATTCTCGTGTAATCTTAATATTATAAAAATCTTTAGCTGTAAAACTAAAGTCTAAGAATATTTTTGAAAACTAACCAATTTTTTTTCAGGCAAACGTAAATTAAATCATTAATAATACAAATTTTCTACTTTGGTTTCACAAATTGCTCATTGTGAATTTTTGTGCAACTTCTTTAAGTAAATTTTTAGGAGTTGTATTGACAGTGCTAGGCTGAGTGTCATCAGTCATCACCGTAATTTAGTGTATGATCACTGATTTGTCAACATCGTCAAGACGTTTATTGATAAAGCCCGAATAATTAACAAAAATAAGAGAAAATAGTTTGAACAGATTTTAATAAGTTAAACTAAACAAAAAAAACAACAAAAATAGAAAGTAGAACAAATAGTATATTATACTCGTTTTATAAAACTTAACTATGGTACTCATTATATTGGAACATTCCTTCGTCTTGCTCCAAAACCATTCGTGCTACAATAGAATGTCTCATCAAGTCGACTATAGAATTTAAATTCAATGTGCCGCTTTGATCAAATGACTATTGTAATTTGATGGATCTGTTACTTTGACAGTATTCACACTTTAAATTAAGCAGCACATTACGTTCAAATTTCAGAGATGACTTGATGAACTACCATTTTTGAACACATTGAGTGGTATGATTAAAAAAAGCATTTGCTTTTACTTGAAGTAGAAGCATTTACTCTGCAGCATAATCTTTTACATAAAGTAAAAACTTCGGTGCGTAGTAAATGCTACGCCTTTCCTAATGGCAACTGATTAAAATTTATTTTTTTATTTTTCGTGAGGATTCGTTCGCCTTAGTGATATAGTACTTAAGAAAGACCCCCTAGGTCATAAAGTACCAAAACGATAGAACGACGGTATTCTGGAAGACGAGAGACAGTCTCCAGGGCTGACAGAATTAGGCAGTAAAACAATTCACACGTGTTAATTACCAAAGTGAATGAATCTTGATTTGAGCTTTTTGATTTTATTTAACTAATTTTAAATTTTTTAACAGTAGTTAATAGTTATCATATTGACCATAATAATGCTCGGAAGCAAATGCAAAGGAGTGATCCTTTGTTAAAGGATATTAATATTTTATTATTATTTTAGTATTAGTAGGTAAGCCTTATTGCTCTTGGTCTCTGGGTATGCGCAATTCTTTTTGCAGATTCAGTTTTACGCAGTGGTTTAGAAGAAAATCATTTTCTTGAAACCCAGGATAAACGAGATTTTTTAAGAATATTTTTATTTTTATTACATTTTCTGATCCAATTTAATTTTCTATAGATTATGGTGGTCCTGATCCTTTTAACGTTCTCTGCATTAAAGCTACAAGAATTTTGCTTCATTTTAATCATAATAATTTACGTATTTGTCTATGATTTATATTATAATTGGTAAAAACAGCTATTTTAAACAGTTTTTTGACAAAATCACAAAATCGAAGTTACTCTTTGAGCAACTTTGCAAAAACTTTAGTAAATACTTCACGATGAAGCAAATACTACAGCTAATTAGAAGTTTCCATAGTATTGTCCTTTATATACCAAAGTACATGAAGCAAAGTCTGAAGTATTTTCTTTCAAGTATACTGTGAAGTAAATGCTACATTAGGTAGAATTTACTTGAAATAAAAGCAAATACTTTTTTTAATCATACCACTCATTGTACTACTGCATGCATTTTAATTTTGTTGCGCGTCATATGGTGTATTCATAAGCAAGACCCGTGCGTTTTATTGATATCATAAGACGTCTCTTGGTAGTGGTATTATGACTTAATGATAAAAACAATTTGTGTGTTGGTTTGTTTGGCTGAATCCACGTTTTTCCTTCTTACACATAACTAGTCCGCATCTTTTGCAAAACGCACCTTTATGCATTCCTGTGTACTTATCCTTGAGCACCGTAAACTCGTATATCTTCCCGAACTCCTCGAACATGGGCCTGAGGTCATCCTCCTCGAGATGCCTCGGGATCTGTCCCACGAAGAGTTTGATGACATCGCGATTACCATTGGCCTGTCCCGCGTGCATTGTCGGCGAGGTCGGGATCAGCATTCTACGCACCCCGTTATCGATCACTCCACCAGACAAATACGCAGACTGTGTTTTTCCTCCCGCGGTCCACTTCACTACACACTACTACCTAAACCTACAGAGAAGCTTTGAACACAATCGATGGTGGCGGACAGTCTTTACGTTTCGCAAGTAAATATTGCACAAAATTGTTCTTCTAACCTAACGACCACAAGAGGACTTCACCTTCACAACACTAAACCAACACTGGCCGCCAGTGCGTGTCCCCTAGGTCTTTGTGCAGTTGCATCGTAGGCATAGCCAATCTGAATTCACCCTTACCCAATAATGAGGTGTAGGGTAGGACCCCTTGTAGTACAGCTGACTCATACCCTAGCGTAATTCCCGCTAGCGAGGCTTGATGGAAAAGCCGCCTTCCACCACCACCGCACACCCTAATCGAAACGAGGGCGATGCACAGGAGATCGCAAGGTAAAGGACGACACCTGACCTACAAGGGAACAGACCTGCAACACCACGATTTTCCCACAAAACATAATCGGAGGTGTGTATTACCTGAAAGCAACAAACTAAAGATTTTTGCCTGATTCTAAGTTAAAACCGCCGGTTAGAAGTGATATTCTAATGACTTCTGTTGACCCAACTTCTTAGTTGAGTAAAAAATAAAAAAGAAGAATAATAAAATAAAAAGATTGGAAAAAATGTGCAAATTATGTGGAGAAGAAAGGGCGACGATAGAACCATATTGTTTGTCAAAGTGTGTTCTAAACAAAAATGGTGAAGAAATGGATGAAAAAAGTAACGGGTGCAAGAAGAAAATTAAAGAAAAGTGTGACTGTAAAGCCGAAGAGGCTATAAAAACATTTTAGCATTACAATAAAATAAAAACGAATTAACTTGACTTGACCTGACTTGACTTTAAGTTAAAAAAAATATTTATGCCGATTGGAAAGTATGGTAAAAATTATTATTAAAGACTAAAAACAATTTAAAAACTGTAGAATCAACTTATACGCCCAGTATCTTTTGATGAAATCAGGTGAAAAATTAGAAAAATAAATTGAAAAAAAGTGGAAGAAAATGTTTTCTCGAGCTAATTCGCCGACTTTTGAACTGAATGTATTTGCGTTTTAGGGGAATTATTGCAATTACATAGTTTGTAATGTTGATTTATTTAAAAAGTTTGTGTTAAAATATCTGCAAAACACGGTCAGTACCTGGGGCCTGGTGGCCCAGTGGTATAAGCGCCACTTACGACCGGGGAGGTCGCGGGTTCGCACCCAGATCAGGGTAACAATTTTTCTATGAAAAAAAGTGTAGAAAAGGTAAGAAAACAACACGTAAACAAAAATAATAGATTGTAAGAACACATAGAAGTATAAACGTAAAGTGGAGCATAAAACTGAGAGAAATAAGAAAATAATGCGGTAAAAGGTATAAATAAGTACGTAAAGGCGCCAAATTGTAAACGTAAGAGCACATTATAATAATGGGAAAATACCTTTTGTTTTGAGAGAAAAAGAGATGAATGTAAATGTGAAACATAACTTTAAATTTTAGCGTTGAATCATTAGATGACTTACTTCTTAAATTATAAAAAAAATTAAACGAAAATATTTAATTTATCTCTAAAAATTTTTAATTAACTGAGTTTGTTTAGTAAAGTCCCGAAAAACATTGTTAATAAAAATCATGGCCACTGCGAATCCAGTGGGAGTTGCGCACGTCCACAATTTTTGACTAGAAAATACACAAATTTAGTGATTTTTGGCGAAATTATTTCCATTCTCGGTGAAAAACGTGCTGAAAATAACAAAAAAGAAAAAAACAATTTTAAAATTGTAGAATCAACTTATACGCCCGATATCTTTTGATAAAATCTGGTGAAAAATTAGAGAATTAAGTTGGAAAAATGTGGAAGAAAATATTTTCTCGAACTAATTCGCCAACTTTTGAACTAAATATATTTGCGTTTTAGGTGAATTATTGCAATTATATAGTTTGTAATGTTAATTTATTTAAAAAGTTTGTGTTAAAATATCTGCAAAAGACGGTCAGTACTTGGGGCCCGGTGGCTCAGTGGTATAAGCGCCACTTACGACGGGGGAGGTCGGGTGTTCGAACCCGGATCAGGGTAACAATTTTTCTATTAAAAAAAAGTGTTGAAAAGGTAAAGAAACAACACGTAAACAAAAATAAGAGATTTAGAGAACACATAGATGTATAAACGTAAAACGGAGCATGAAACTGACAGAAATAAGAAAATTATGCGGCAAAAGGTAAAATTACGTAAAGGCGCCAAATTGTAAACGTAAGAGCACATCCTAATAAAGAGAAAATACCTTTTGTTTTGAGAGAAGAAGAGATGAACGTAAGGGTGAAATATAACATCAAATTTTAGTTGAATCCTTAGATGACTTACTTCTTAAATTATAAAAAAAATAAACGAAAATATTTCATTTATCGTTAAAAATTTTTTGTTAACTGAGTTTGTTTAGTAAAGTCCCGAAAAACATTATTAATAAAAATCATGGTCACTGCGAATCCAGTAGGATTTGCGCACGTCCACTATTTTTGACAAGAAAATACACAATTTTGGTGATTTTTGGCGAAATTATTTTAATTTTCAGTCAAAAACGTGCTGAAAGTCACAAAAAAGTAAAAACAATTTTAAAATTGTAGAATCAACTTATACGCCCGGTATCTTTTGATGAAATCTAGTGAAAAATTAGAGAATTAAATTGAAAAAAACTGGAAGAAAATGTTTTCTCGAGCTAATTCGCCAACTTTTGAACTAAATATATTTGCGTTTTAGGTAAATTATTGCAATTATATAGTTTGTAATGTTAATTTATTTAAAAAGTTTGTGTTAAAATATCTGTAAAGACGGTCAGCACCTGGGGCCTGGTGGCTCAGTGGTATAAGCGCCACTTACGACCAGGGGGGTCGGGTGTTCGAACCCGGATCAGGGTAACAATTTTTCTATGAAAAAAAGTGTAGAAAAGGTAAGTGAAACAACACGTAAACAAAAATAAGGGATTGAGAGAAGACATTGACGTATAAACGTAAAGCGGAGCATAAAACTAACAGAAATAAGAAAATAATGCGGCAAAAGGTAAAAGTACGTAAAGGCGTCAAATTATCAAGTAAAGATTCTTATGCACAAGTAAAGCAAATATTTGAAAAAGGTAGTAATGAGCAAAAGGATGAGGATACATAAGGAGAAAAATCGTCATAAAAATAAAAATGCAAAAAAAAGCTGTATTTTTTATAAACAGCTGTAACGTTACAAAACTATGAAAAAACAAGCAGGAATATACGTGAAAAATAAAATCAACAACTCAAAGGTAAAATTTTATTGGCTGTTTGTCTTTTTTTGTGGCACAATAGTTAAGAAATGAGTCGATCAAACCACTTGGTCTTTGTTCGCGTCTCGCCGAACTCCGAGTGGCCTTTTAATGCATTGAAAACGTCCAAAAGCACCCTAAAACAAATTTCTCCCTATCTCCCCCATTTGACGATTGCCATCGAGTCTTCATCTCGTCTTTATAAATCGTCCCTGTACCGTATCCAAAATCCGGCTCTAGAAATCCAGAATTATCTGCTTCCGTACCTACTTGTCGGACCGAAAACGTCGTCCCTTGAGTGTCTGTTTTAGACGACCGAGTTCAAGATGGTCGCTGACCGAGGATTTCATGCTTTATGGTGATGCTCTTTGCTTTTACACCGTATTCACGTCGTATATCTCGAAAACGCCAACGGATATTTGCATTAATCTAGCGACCATATATTGTTTTTCGTCCCTGGTTGTGTAAGAGGCGTTTTTCGGGCGTTCCATAATTCAAGAACGAGAAAAAAGATATACAGCCCGGTGCAGAAAAAGTGTAGTGTTGAAAGAAGCCGAAAAACTAATTTATTAGATTTGGAACAATAGATCAACAGAGGGTGGAAAACTGGCTGCAGCAGCGTTCAGCATCTCACCCTCGAATTTCATTCATTCGCTGATCTTGAACAGGAAGGGTGCATTCTAGTCGGTCGGTGAACCTCAATCGATGACGTCATACAATGCGTGCTATCCACGTGCCATTATTTACCAATTTTTTGGAACACACTGTAGTTCATCGACCGTTCGAGCGATACGCAATTTTTAAGCATTATTCGAACACGAAGTAATTCAGACAGATCGCTGCAATATTTTGTCTGCCGTTCTATCAAAAAAACGAGCAAAATATTGCATTTTTTGATAGGACGCTGCAATAAATTCCGCGATTGGTTCGTAATCCTAGCTGCGTCAAATTGCACAAAATCGAAGCTTGTTTTAAACATGTACGATACGAAACCGCAGGCTGTTCCTAAAATAATCTGAAATATTGAATTTAAAACCCAGCTAAAGACGCCGAAACGATTTAAGTAATTGAGGTGATTTCATGGTGTCCGCCTAATAGTTTAACTAGTTTTGTAGTTAATTAGTAAAGTGAAGAACTTGAAAAACTTTCAGTATTTTGTGAGTTTATTGTTTGTTCAGTTGAGGCAAATTTATGCCCACACGCCCAAAAATTACGACACCGACTACGAAATTAGCCTGATTCGTTGCATGCACGACCATTATTTTAATCCTCCCCTTCCAGAAACAATAAAACCCGGCCACAAATTGTTTAATTCGGACACACCTCTTTGCTATACAGCGTAACATCCACTTAGTCATGTAAAAAAATGGGGTTCCTTTTTCGCTTCGTTTCGTAATGCGCGCAACGTATTATACAATGTGAGCTTCTTCATATTGCTTCCGATAACTCGATAGATAAGAAAACAGCCTATTTACGCTATCACGAACTACGGAGACACTGTTTGACAACATTGATATTATTGTTTAGCCGATATAAATTCGCACATCTGGGACCCGGGAGGTTGTAAAGGAGGATGATAATAGTTTTGTGTTGGGCGTTTTCCACGTGTAGACGCAGATTGCGTTAAGTTATTGCCAGCAAAGAGGGATTTTTTCGGCAAAAGCAAATATTGCTACCAAACTGTGGAGGAGAGCAAACAGTTTTTTACAATGGGAAATATTTTACATCTGATTTATCAGATGTGTTTATTGATTGGTGGTGGTGGTGGAGCGGTAAACGAGCCAAAAGCATGATTTTTACTAAAATTCGGTTTAAACGACTTAAACATAAAAACAATGTATTTGATTTTTTATTCAGTCTACTCGTAATAAGAATAAATCGGTATACAAAATAGAAAAAATCAGAGAAAATCTTGAGGAAATCAGGGGAATTCAGAAAAAATCAGAAGAGAGTTTATAGTGTATAAAGAAAAACTAGAAAAGTATTTTTTTATCAATTAAATTGCTGAAAATATGTTCACACGTTTTTTGATGTAAATAGAAACATCTCCAATGATTTAATAATTATTACAAAGTAAAAAATAGATATTGTGGTAATTAAATTGTGAAAAAATTAAGAACAATCTGCGGTGAATAGGTAAAAAGTATTTAATTCAAGGGAAATAATTTTGAAAAATAAAAAAACAGTTTACAGATGCGTCAATTGCAGTCAGACGTCAGGTTAACTAATCACGTGACTAAACTAGACCAACCAACGAGTTAACCATGGTTTAACTTTTAACGGCAAACTGATTTCCAATTTTCCATAATGTCATAAATATAACTGTCATAAATAAAAATAACTTTTCAAGATAATTATTCGGAAATAAAATTAACTAGACGCCCTCTGGTGATGACTTTTGAACTATGTCGAAAACAGTAAAGAAATTTTCGTAATGCCACATTTAACTGACATTTAATGAATTGTTTAACAATTTTGCGTGTATAGTGTTAATTACTTACAATAGAAAGAATTACTTTAAAAGTACGTGGTGGTAAATACTAGCGTTGACTTTGGTTCTGTAGTTTTTCGTGGTATAAAGTGTTTATTGTTGGAACTTGAAAGTGGATAAAAAGTGAAAAATATTTAAATTTTGATTACAAAGTGTTATCAAACAGTTGTCTAATTAAAGATTATAAGTAATGGTTTACAACGAACACAAAGTTTGGCTCAAGAAACCAATAAATTAGTGAAGTGTTATGAATTTTAGGTTAGAATTTTCCACTGAAAAAATCATGAAATGCTGCGGTAAATCTACAAAACTACAATAAAGATTAACAACTGCTGATACATTTAAACGTAAATTATGCCAAAAGGTGGGCTTTTCAATGTCTTTGTAATAATTTTCCAATAAAGAAAGTGAACCAAACAGTTATTTGTTATTCGTGTTTTTCTCGTCATCTCTCATTTGTCAACATAAGTTTCTTGCATCAAAGATGCAATAATCACTCCGCATAGGCAATGTAATAATTGTGAAGCCCCAAAATTCGTACAACGCTCAAAATATCCGAATAAACATTTTCCCGCCATTTATGGTTACTGTTTTCGACCTAGCTCAGTGGCGCCCCCAACGGTAATTTTACTTCTGAATAGTGTTCAAGAAAGAATGTCATTTTTTGAAGGTTATACAAACTTCAAAAACCAATGCCATGAAAACTTTATCATTCGCAGAAATTCGAAAAATATTTAAAGCCCGCTGTAGACCACACTTATATAATTATTATTAGTATATTATTTTTTATTATTATACTATATTATTTTTAATTTCTCACTATTGTTCTTTTGTCTTTGGAATTTTTTCTTTTTTTTAATTTGTTACTGAAGCGCCTTTCGTATTCGACAAGATCTGATGAAGAAAGAAACCTGTTCCAGAAACCAAATCGACCAAAAAGACGTAAAAATCCGAGTCTTTAATCTTTAGTTTAAAATTTTTTTCGTAAAGTATAATCACGTGCTGAATACTGTAGAACTGGTTAAAGTGCTCTGGAGTGACTAGTTTTTGAGTTGTTATACCGCAATTTAATGCTTACCTTAGCTTCACTTTCTTTCTTTTTTATTTTATTTTCACTTTCAGTTTCTTTCTTATTTATCTTTACACTTCACTACAATCAAACCTCCATTAATTTTGTGAAAAAGAACGAAAGCATTAAAAAATAATGTACGAAAACCTCTCTACAACAGGCCCACTGTAAACAAAAAAATCTTAATTGCCATATATAAATTCACCTTCTACAATGGACAGTCTACAGAACGTAAGAGTGGTAGTGCAAAAAATAAATATTTGTTTCAAGGACCTTGTAGAAACAGATGAAAAATTTTATACCAAAAATCTAGAATTAAATTAATATTTTTTTCAAAAAAAAACGTGATAGAAAGATTGATGAAGACGATTGTGAGTTAATGCGTTAACTCTGTTAAAAAAAAGCTTAAATTATGTGTCTTGGAATTTTTTTTCATAAAAATCACGACTTCTAAAATTAGCCAGACAAAAATTGACGATATTTTAAGTAAAAAATAAGTTTGTTTCATTTATTAATATTGTTAAACTTATTTTAAAAAAATTTTTCTTAAAAATAAAAACTTTAATAACAAAATGCTTACACAGTCATCTTACAGAAATCAACATGATCAAAAAATTGAATGAATTAAACACTAAACCTAAGACCATAGGAAACATATTTAATAAATGTAATATAAATGCTTCACTTATTCAAGAATTCTGAATAAATTTTTGCTGCTGTTTTAAATTTAAATATATTCGGTAGGCACCTTTTATTAGCGGACATCTGTTCACAACGGACAGTTAAAGATTTATTACCGGTGTCTGTTGTTGAGAGATTTTTCTGAACTTTCTTCTTTTTTGTTTTATTTTGTATATCTTTTATTATATTATATAAAGATTCATTACCGGTGTCCGTTGTTGAGAGATTTTTCTCTACTTCTTTTTCTTTTTTATTTTTTTTGTTTTTTTATATATCTTTTATTATATTATATCAAGATTCATTACCGGTGTCCGTTGTTGAGAGATTTTTCTGTACTTCCTTTTCTTTTTTATTTTTTTTGTTTTCTTATGTATTTTTATTATACTCAATTCTAATCCCGTTATACTTCTAAGTTACGTCATTGTTCAAGTTTCAATCATTCTCATTATCTTTTCATTGTTTATTTCATTACATTTGTGATTTATTATTCACTCTACTTGTCATAAGCCAATTTTTTTTTCAAACCCTTTACAATACAATACTAGTAAGATGTACATTGATTTATTCTCACAACAATGCATTTTAGTTACCGTATTAAAAAAAAGAAATAAATAACTTCGTCTTTTAAGACATCTCGCGCAACTTTTCCAACTTCCTCAAGTTCAGCGAGTCGCAACTCCACAATTTGCATTTTCTACCTTCCAGTGCAATCTCCCGAAAATCCACCCTTCAAACTAGATTTAGTCCACATTTCAGTCGATTTTTCCAAACCCCTAATAGCACATTTAATTAATTTTATTGATAAGTGCCTGTCGGCCGTAATGTGGCATTAATTAAAACGGCCATTCGCTCGGCTTCGGGTGCAATCAATAAAATTGTCGGAATTATCGTAACAACCACTTCACATGCACCCTGTGAAAAAACCCCAAGGCATAGAAAAAAAAAGTTCGCTCTTAAAAAATTAATTAAAGTTTTGATTGACTCACCTCCAGATCGTTAACTTCCGGAATGACCGGAGTGTCCTTTCGCTAACTCGCCTAACTTTCCCAGTCTCTGTTCCTACAATAATTTAGAGGAGGGCCTCATTAAGAGCTGGCGCACTTCTTTACTTTACAACTCAACTTACACAACCATCTAAAGTTTCAACGCACACTTTTCGACAATGAGGACATTTAACACTCTGCCGATAGCTACGCTAAGCTTCCAAGCGAGCTCGTAACTAAATACGACCTATTTCAGACCTGCGAAAGGCTTTACTTATTTCATCCGGGGCTTTAACGGAAACACTATAGCTATTTTGATTTTTATTATAGCGAGCGCTATAACTCGCTCATTTCAAGTGAATTGGAAGCGCCACATGAGACACCCTGTACCATCGCTTGTTTTTGTGAAATAATTGCTGTTAAATATTGGCTCTGATTTGGTAATTGTTTGCATAAAATTAGCGCTAACAATTCTATAAAACCTGGAATAATTGAGCACAAAAGCCTTTGTGGTGCGCTGTATGAAAATTGAGCATTGTTCGCCTATAAAAGATAAATTTATTTATAAATATTTCAAACGAATTTCGAAACCAATTCAACGTAATATCATAAATGTAACGAAATTCTATAAACACAAACTAACTTTTTGGGTCGCATGCATATTTATGAAATAATCAATGTCACATCAAAGCGCCGGAATTTCGGTTAAAATCGGGGATGATAACAAAACTTGTAAGTTGGAAGATATAAAATCGGAATGTATGGCCAACATCGATACGTCAAGAACTATCATATGCAAAATAGTATTCAAACTTCCATATGAATTCCTGTTGGTATTATATTGTGCTTTCTTTAAATTTAAAGAGGAAAGTTTTGGGTCGGAGTGCACGGAAAATGTAGAAAAGTCCAAATAAAAAGTTGGCATGCAAATTCACTCGCAACGCTCCAGTGGCCTATAAACGTCATTCCGACATAAATTACTTATTTATCTCAATAAGGAACTACTGGTTTTTATAATGCTATAATGGTTTTCCATTTTTTAAAACACTGTCCATAAAACGATCTACGGGAGAGTATAAGTTAGGAACATATTTATAAGTTATATTATATTATATTATATTATACTATATTATATTGCATTATATAATATTATATTATATTATACGGACTGTTTATAAAAGAGTGTAGGATCTCAGGTGGTTCTGAATTTGAATTTGACGCATTTAATTATTTTATTTTTATGAAATTTCTGCAAAGTACCAATTTTTATATAAACAAGCACCCAGTAAAACCACTTTTTTATATACTAACATTATTCGTTTTTTCTTGAAAGAAGCAGCAAACTTTTAATACCTACTACGATCCTACATTAATTTATAGACAGAATATTATATTATATTATATTATACTATATTATATTATATTATACGTTACTGCAGTTTCCTCCAGTGTTACAGATATGATTGTTTTAACGAGTTTATTAGAAAGTATAATTTTCTACCTTCCAAGTGTTCTATAAAAATACGTTATTACCTTTCGAGAAAGGAAAATACTTTAATACTTAATGAATACTTATGAAAGAAATTTACTTCTCCTTACCTGTCACTGTTTTTTGATAATTATTAATAAGTTTTACAAAAAAAATTGATTAAATTTTCGTGCAAGGTTAAATTGAGAGTTTGAAATTTTTTGTTAGAGTGTGACCTAATTAGTTGCATAACAATACTCGCAATTTTTAAACTAAACATAGAGAACAATTAATGTTTTTAAAGTTAACATGATATCAATCATTTTAATGCTTACATGCTTAAATGGTGGATGCGCCGGGAAAATAATTGTTATTTTTCTGAATTAAGCCAATTTCATTGGTCTATTCGCATTGTTAACTTGTAACAACAAATTAAAATTTAATGCAGCTTTCTATGAACCGGCCTTAAATACAATAAATTCTTAAAAAATATCAAAAAATTCTTTAATTAAAAATAGTGGATGCGCCGGGGGATTTACTTTCGGTGGTTATGTATTTATTTAATACAATGTTATATATTTTAAACTACGCTCCAGACCAAGTAAATAGTCCTATACACATCAAGAGTTCAGGACCCGCGTTTCCAAGTTATCATCATTAATACAAACATAGATTGCTTTTGAAATACCATATCGTAAATCATAAAATTATCAACAATTTTAATAAAATTGTTGCGTTGCAAATAATTATTCCTAATTTCTGTACTTTTCTGTTATAAACATTATATAATATAATTAAACTTAAATTATTTTTTTACTCCAAAACCAATGCCGATACAAAAATTTTATAAGATACAAAAAGTGATCAGAAAAGTTCTTTTGAATAAAAAATTAAACAAAGGATTACATCATTCAGATAACGTATAACAAAAATATGTTTTAAAATGTGTAAAATTGTTGATTGATAAGTACTTTAAAGAAGAGAAAACAAAAGTAACACTATCAAAACATGTGGTTTTGATTACAAATTCCTGTTACCAAATTTCATTAAAATCGATTATTTCATTAGAAAGTTTTTAAAAAAAATAGAAATAATTTTAAACAGTGCAACTTAATATAGAGTTAAGTTAAGCTAAATTGCTCATTTTTAAGCTGAGAAATCCCTGCTTTTCGTTATACCCTGTATTACATTATATATTATATATTATATATTATATATTATATATTATATATTATATATTATATATTATATATTATATATTATATATTATATATGGTATATTATATAATATTATAAGTCGTAACCTCCACTTTTGTAGGAAAACATTACAAGACCTATCTCTATCTGCCTGTATTTTTTTTGTTTGCTGAGTGTTAACTTTTATACAAACACAACAACATTACTCTGAAAACTTAGACAGTAATGGAACAACTGCGCTCTCTAGCGACATTAACGGAACTTCGCGAACAGGAACGTTTTATTTGTACGTCATTTCATTTCCTAACCTTTAGATATTCGTAAAACAAACTATAAAAAATGATGAAAATAAAAAACGTAATTGTAAGATAATAAAAAATACAAAATACAAATATAAAAATTACACTAGACAATGAGAATAATGACAAATTTGTTCTTGTAGTTTTTGGCCTGTAAAGAAAATCGCCTCTCAATCTGAAAAGTTAATGTTGTTTATTGCCCGCCTTCCAAATTCCTTAAAAAATCTCGCAATATTCCGACTTTTGACCGTCTCTCATCGCTCATCGTTAATAGCGTACTTAAGGCCATTTGAAATCCGTCTTTTTGTGAATTTATATTTATCCTCTCCATTATGCTTGCGACGATATTGTTCCATTTGACCATCAGCAACAATAAATTGGTGAAACTCGGTTCTCACTTATGCATAAGAACGCTCGGCATATTTCATCCCTAAATCGAATCTTTTGACAAAAACCGTCGTATTTGTTTGCTTACCAAGCCGAAACGAATTTATTGTAAACCATAAAGAACGAACGAAATGGTTAGTGCAATATCATACAAATCATCATAAAACTAGCAAGATAAGCGCGCAATATCAGACGTGCAATAAAGCCCGATCTAAAACATCGCGAAATTATTAAGACAGTGCTTAACGACAGCATATTTTTTCCGCGGTGAAATATTGGACCGAACGTTGTGTTTCGCGAAACACAATTTTAAGAGCAATATATCATTTTAAAGTGGTGCTTGACATGAAAGACGAATACGATGCAAAATGCATTTAAGCACAGGAATAATTCAGGACCGACCAGCGGTGTGGAAAACGACGTTGTGTGGAGGTTTCAAGCTTTCAGGATTTTTTCAGCGATCGCTGAACATCAATGCCAGATATTGTCTATCGTTATTACCGCCTCAGTTTTTTGTGCAAAAATGGATCAAGGCGAGACAATTAATCGATTGTTCTGTTGCGGTTTGCAAACTTTGTAATTTAAACAAACTCTGACAAGAGGAAAAGAATCTGGGGCTTGAGAGATATCACGTTTGATTGACAAAGACATTTAATTTCTCTCGGATAGCACTTTTGTAGTCAAAGGTTAGACAACTTAAAACTTTGAATACGTTGGAAGTGAAGTTTCAAAGCGCGATACGGGCGAAATTACACTTCCCAAAAATGGAAAATTTGAAATGAAACGAAGTGAAATTTGCTTCAACTCAAACCTTCTGCGTCAAACAAGTGATTACAACAAACAGATAACTGTTTCAAATTGAAAAATTTTATAAAGTTTACTTCAAACTTATTTTATTAAACAATTAGAGTGTTAATATATTATAATCAGACTGTTTTATTATTTTTTTATTCAATTTTACAAAAACATTTTTTTATTATTGTTTTTGTATTTTTTTAATAAATTAAAAATAAATAAAAATTTACCTTAAAAATATTATAAATTAAAAGTACCACAAAACAAAATAGAAACGATATACAAATTACTTTTCATGAAAAGATCTAAGGTTGTTTTGTAACTATTTATTACACACAGCTTTAGATATTCAAAGATTTAAAAATCTTCACAAAATTAAATGGTGGTAAATTATCTTAAATTATTATCGTTAATAAGAATACGAAGAATTTTATAAATAAATTACACTACACATACATTATTTTAATTGCAAGCCCTATTCTAATAATTTTCAGCTAAACTTTTATTGGTCGATTTGTTCAGTTTTGAAATAAATTTTGGATATTTAATTTTTTGTACAAACGCACATTTTTTTGTAAAGTTATTTGACTAAAATCAAGAATACCCGCTAGAAAAAATATGGCTTTCGCTAATTTAAAGAACAGAGTTTAGTCTTAAAGTATTCAACAACTATGAACGTGACAAAACAAAAATTATAGTAAATAAACCTAGTAAAACAAAACAAAAATTGAGTTCTTCCACTGAAATAAATAAAGTATAACATAAATGTTATTATTAGCCGAAACTTTACCGTTTCATTTGTTAATATAGTAGTTCAACAGTTGTTTTTTTTAAGAAACTTCATTATTTTTTCTTTGCAAATGCAATCCTTCAGAAAAAATTAAAGCACTAAAGCTTAAACTTTCTCCGTTTAAACGTTTAAACGAAATAAGTGTAGTTTTTTTAGACCCGGTTAAAAAAAGCGGCATTAATTTAATTCCCAATCGAAAGAGCACGTGATCAAAACAAACCAATTTGATTGGTTTATTCCCGCTGTTAATAGAATTTTTAATAAACCAGCCCTTTATATTTTAACTTTAAGTATAAGTGTATTTATACAAAAAACGTTTTCTTCAAAAACTTAACAAAATCTATCAATAAAATTTTACCTCGACAATAATCATAGAATCACGCACGGTGGAAAAAAAGCTCTAAAACAAGAAGCTAAATAGGCGTAGGTCAAATTAAATACTTTTAATCTTTAAACTTAGATAAAAATTTTGCAAAACTACAAAATTCATGTGACAAAATTGATAAAAAATAACTCAGTAAACATTTGCAAAAATGGTGGATGCGCCGGGCAAATCGATTTTCTAAAACATTTTGTCATTTTTAATTTTTACATTTGTTTTACTTTTTTATGCTACTTTGTATTATGTTATACAAGATCCATCCGATAAAAACAAAAAAATTAAATTTAGTTAAAAGTGAAAAAATGGTTAGCAATTTTCTAAAAACATTTTGATATTAATTTACTGCTATTTACTCTTTATGATACTCTGTTTTATTTTATACAAAAACCAAATAAAGAAAAAGTAGTAGCAATAATATATTTATTGGCAAACAGAAGATCCAATAACAGAACTAATTTAAAACAATATCAATAACAATAAGTAATACAAAATAAATAAAATATTAAACAAAAAACAAAGAAACAAATAACAAGTAAAGTTATACAATAATTATACAATTATATGCACGGTAGAATGAAAGTTTTAATAGTATATTAAGTATTAAGAATGATAAAAATGTCAAATTACGTTTCATTTTTCAGAATTAGATGCAAAAAACGTGTCAAAACACGTAAAAAGTTTGTTATAAGTTGAATAATTGTATTATTAATTTGTCTTATAATAAATAAACCTAGTAAAGCAAAAAATTTGAGACTTTCACAAAAATAAATGACGTCTAATTGCCTAAATGTAGTATCAATGTTATTATTAGCCGATATTTTCACTTTTCGCTTGTTATAACAGTTGTTTAACAGTCGATTTTTTTATGTTTTAAGTTAAATGTCAATTTGAAAACACTTTTAACAGTATTGTAGATGTAAAAATGAAATGTTTATTTAACTTTTTCAACTTTTAAGAAGCTTTCTCATATTTTTATTTTCACAACTATAACTCTCAAAAAAAAATAGAGCACTAAATAACTCAGACATTCGGCGATTAAATAAAAACAATATATTTTTTTTAGATATGGTTTATGAAAACGTCATTAATTTAATCCACAATTAACTGATCGCGTGATCAAAACTAACCATTTGATTTGTCTTTTTACGTTTTTCTCAAAAAACTTAGCAAAATCTAAAAATACTTCTTTGAAAACATCAATAAACTAATCAATAAAAACTATACATTGTACTCTAACATTTTTTTAAAACAGCTGTTTACGTGAAATGTGTCCGGTCAGGTCAGGTCATTGTATTAAATTAATAAATTTCTGCCTGAGCTCTGTTTAAGAATTGCCAACTAATTTGAAAAAAAAATTATTGAAGACGTATTTTCTAATATTTTCTTTTTTCCTTAAAAAAAATCTCAAGTAAGTAAAAACGTTAAGTTACGTTTAATTCTTCAGAATTAGATGCAAAATATAATAAATATAAATGAAGGTCACTCAAAGCAAACTTCGATTCGAAAGACAAATTTATTACTTTTGTAGTTTTTTAATATATATTAATTCATTACCCAAGTCTTTTAATGAAAACTGGCTCCAATTTTTCGCCAAAATTGCTATAAAATTTAACAATATTTTTTAAAAACATCCTGTATATTGCGATTCTGATCCACTTTCTATAAATGATTTTTGCTTGATTCGTTACAACTGAAAGTGCAAAATTTCGCTTCTTGGTGCATTCATAGAGTAAATAGCCGCTAAAAGTCCGATTATTTTTACTCCAGGAGCAGCCTCGAGCCATTAGTGCGGCGTGCCTCCTTGAGACTCCTTTCCGGCCCCCATTTGCCATTAGACGGTCAGATTATTACATCTCCAGGATTGCATTGGCGACCAATTATCCAAGAATCACCATCCATTACCACATTCCCGGATTTAATTAGACCACAATCGTCCGCATCTGGTCCGATATTTCCGCAAGCATTTACGACGTGAAAAAGCATCGTATTTTATAGACAGGGAATTTTACGAGGCAAACTTTTAAAGTGATGGTAACGATTCAGCGTGAGAGAGCGGTATGATGGGGTTGGGGTCGAATAGGGATTGCTTTTTATCCACTTGATGTGTTTTTCTGCGCCAAACTACGATAAGGGTCATCCAGGCAAACACAACTCGCTGAGAGTAATCTAACATCGCCAACGAACTTAACCCAATTCGGAACGTCCCCGTAAATTTTTTATTCGATTTTTATTCGACTAAACAATAGACACGGACTCTATCTGACCAGAAATAACGCGGAAAACATGCAGATCGCTGATTAAGTATTCATAAAATTGCGCTTATCAGTCAAGTTCAGCTCCCCTGTTTTATTTTAGGGGTGCTAGAAAAACGCTTCAAACTGTCAACTTTAAATTTATACAGCACGGAGTTTAAAATAAAGTCACACGGAATTGCGAGTGTATTTTCTTATCTGGAATATACAGCTGCAAATATATTACCGAAAAAAAAGTTTGCACCTAAGTACTTAAACCATCCCCGACTTGAACAAGGTCACGGAAGTTTGCCCAAATTATGTCACGTCATAATCTCAGGCAAGGGGTGTATTTCGTGTCCAAAATTGCGTACTAATTATACCACTCTAAATTAGAAATTTATGGCTGCGTGATTTTCTAGTTTATGACTTAAAACGTTAAAAGGCTGTTTAGATTTTTAATGAAATTTCGAGCGGCGTTTTTATTAAACGATTTTTTTATTACGCACTAACTCCGTAATAGGTCGCTGCGCTTAAGGGAAAGCTTCCGCGAATTATTATTATTTTTGCTTCTAAACATTCCAACCCATAGTGAGCTACAAAACAAAAAAAAATAAACTAGACTAAAAAAATAAAAAGTAAAAAAAATGATTTTTTTGGAGAAAAGCAACTTTTAACAAGATCTAACATTTTAAACTTTTCTATTAAGATAGGCATTTCCGATAGTGAAAAATTTTGTTCAACAAAAAAAATTCATAACTCAAAAACTAAAAGGCGTAGAGCAATGCGGTTTGTTCCATTGAATTCAGCGGCTCATTTTCTGTATTACACCAACTTTTAACAAGATCTAACATTTTAAACTTTTCTGCAAAAAATTAAGATAGGCATTTCCCATAGTGAAAAATTTTATTTAACAACAAAAATTCATAATTCAAAAACTAAAAGCCGTAGAGCAATGCGGTTTGTTTCATTGAATTTAGCGGTTTATTTTTTGTATTATACCAACTTTTCACGAGATTTAAAATATTCAATTTTTTTGCTCAAATTTCCTGACTAATACCTCCAAAGAGGAGAAAAAAAATTTTTTTTAAACTCACTCCAGCAAATTTTTATGGACTTCTATATGTCTTAACAACCCACTAAAGTTGTTAAAAGTCCACAAAAGTCCATATGTTCGATTTTTTGATGTTTGATTTTTTCAATTTTTGTCGGTTTTGGGTACCCGGAACATTTCTCGAGCAATAGCTCCGGAACTATTAGAGATAACCCCATGAAGTGTACAATCGTTGGAAAGCCCTTTCAATTATCTATTTTTTTCAAAAAAGATTATTGTTCTCTAACTATAGTTTTCAAGCAAATTGCTGATAAATGCAAAAATTGATAAAATTTTAAAAAAATTTATAACTAAAAAACTATTGGGAATTTGGCAATTTTCTCGATGCTAATCGATTTCCCGGATCATTTTGCATGGGTATAAATCAAAACAGTTCCACTTTTTAGAATAGTTTAGCCGTAAATGAGAAAATAAAAAAAAATTAAAAAAAATTGACACCCCCCCCCTCAAAATCGGTCATTTTTTAAAGTGTCTCAAAATCAAATGAAACCTATTCTATCTTATAGATTTTTATATGCTCTTTACGATGGAACAAACCGTTTTCTTCTAGCTCTTTTAGTTTGGCCGTAATCGGCGTTTGAAAATTGAAAATTTTTTGCGAGATATCGCCTTGAGTCCTATGCCATTTTGTAGAGTTTTTTTATTCCTATTGTCTTCCATTTCTCCGTTTCTTGATAACTCTAATAGTTTCGCCGTAATTGGCGGTTGAAAATTAAAAAAAAGTGAAAATGAAAACATTTTTTTTCGTTTTTCTCGGAAAATGTAAGGCAATGAAGTTTTTCACTAAAAAATTCATAAAAAAAAACTGAATGTCGTAGAGCAATGCGGTTTGTTCCATTGAATTCTACGGCTCATTTTACATATTATATCAATTTTTCGCGAGAATTAAAAATTAAAAATTTTTTGCCTAAAATTAGGGTAGCCATTTGTCATAGTGGAAAATTTTATTCAATAAAAAAATTCATACCTCGAAAACTAAAAGTCGTTGAGCAATGCGGTTTGTTCTATTGGATTTCGCGGCTCATTTTCCGTATTATACCAATATTTAACAAGAGTTAAAATGTTAAAGTTTTTTGCAAAAAATTAAGATAGGCATTTCCGATAGTGAATAATTTTATTTAACAAAAAAAATTCATAACTCAAAAACTAAAAGTCGTAGAGCAATACGGTTTGTTCCATTAAATTCAGCGGCTCATTTTCTGTGTTATACTAACTTTTAACAAGATCTAACATTTTAAACTGT
Organism: Tribolium castaneum; assembly: GCF_031307605.1. Lineage (NCBI taxonomy): Eukaryota > Metazoa > Arthropoda > Insecta > Coleoptera > Tenebrionidae > Tribolium > Tribolium castaneum. The sequence continues at coordinate 5,840,440 of NC_087400.1, forward strand.
TTTGCAAAAAATTAAGATAGACATTTCCGATAGTGAAAAATTTTAGTCAACAAAAAAATTTATAACCCAAAAACTAAAAGTCGTAGAGTAATGCGGTTTGTTCCGTTGAATTCAGCGGCTTATTTTCTGTATTATACCAACTTTTAGTAGGGGCTAATTAACTATATAGAATTGCATTGTCACGCAGATTACGTAAGTATGAAAAATTTCAATTCATTGGGACAACGGCAACTCTTTTAAATTTGGCTCAAAAAAAATTAAACAGACAGACACACAACAAAGCAAGTTAAAGTTAAAAATTAATTCTATCAAAAATTTGACTTTAAATTACCACTTGTTTACAAGGTTTTTTTACCAATACGGTTATAAAAGCTTATAAGAACCTTAATATAACTCTAATAATCCAAAAACGCATTAAAAATTATAACTTTCCATTTAAAATAAAAAATTGATAGCAACTTCTGGTATAACCGAAAGTGTCACCAGGACCTAAGACGCCTATCATTATTAGAACCCTCAATACTTCTAATGTGGCGTTTAAACGGAATAGCCTGTATTTTTGTTTCGATTGCGTCAGCCGTATTTTCCGGCGATTAAAATTTGCGAACATTTCAAGTTTCATTAAAAATTTCATCGATAAACACTTGCTAAGCATCATAAAACTGTATTAACGTATTAAGTTAAAATTCCAAATCCTCTGTTTAAAATTCCCGTGTGCATTTTATCCTTTTCCATATTCATGAATATGCATTAATGTCATGTTCTGAATTCGTTTAATTTTAAGTTCTCGTGAATGCTATCAAAGTTGATAACTTGAAGATATGCTTCAAAGCGAGCTTCTTCCGAATTCCGGTGCGCTTCACTCAAACTTGAAGAGTTTCCAGATTCGACCTCATGGACTACGTAAACATCCTTCATGTATGCATAATTCGGGTGGAAATTACACGATTATAATTTTTAGCGACAGCTGCAGCTAACCGACTTGCCTGAATTTGCCTTCAGACAGCTTATCACGTATTTTTCAAATAGTGAAAATTAAATCATAAATTAGGATTCTTTGTGCCGGGAGTTCAAAGGATCGCGTGTGGGGCAGTGATAAAACGCCTCCTTGGTAATTATGTATTTCTCACGTGTTCTTTATTATTATCATACTTCTAAAAATACAAATTGCACTCTTCTTTCCAGGCACTCAATGCGAACACGCCGTTACCTGGAACGAAGGTAAGCAAGAGATTATCTATAACAAGTTGGAAAATATTTTATGAAAATGGCACGATGCCAAGCATAAATTTCCTCCACGAGAGAAGGGCACAGACGCACAAAAAGTGTTTCAAGGCTGGGAATCAAACGTGAAATTTAATCGATAGGCAGACGAAATCCATAATCCCGCCGAAATTATTTATTTTTTAATTAAACCCGGATTTGGGCGCATATAAAATTCATACAATCAATCATTGGTTTTTATTTCCAATCGTTGGTTGGCCTAATGATAATAAAGTTTAAAATTGATGATTCTTTATGTCTGGCGTAAAATATAGGTGCCTATCAATCAATTATATTCGGATCTATCAAAAATGTCACAATCATTTATAATTAAAATAACAATAGGTTTCCACAAGATAAATCTCCTCCATTCAAACATATAATATCTCACCCTGTCGCGATAAATATTAAACAATGGTACGTGTTACTAAAAACTCCTTTTTGTGCAATTTAATTTATTATGAAAACACAACATTTATAACAAATGCGCTTGACCGCGCCCGATAATAGCAAATTTATTCCGATCGGATAATTTATTATTTTTGATTAAAAGCGACTCTTTCTCGCGGTGGTGGTAACTCGAGCAAATTGTTTTTTGTCTGCTTGTGTGTAAACAGCCGGCAATTAGTGTAATTTATGCAATAGTTTATGTCAATGTCTTGTTTTCACGTGCTCACTCGTTGTTCATTAATTTAATCAAATTACATTCAGCAATGTATAAATTTAATTACGTACCGGAGCCGTGTAGTTCCGGTTTGCATGCAGGCAACCTCGCGGCCCTTGTTTTCATAGGTTATATTATTTCAGCAGCTAGACGGGTTATTTTACACATGCTGAAAAACCCAACTCATTACAAACCACGCGAAATGGGTTAGCGGGGAATTATCACAAAAACTAACCGGAAATCGCGACTGAAACACCCAAGACGACTTTATTTGGGTGTAAATTAAAATCTAGAAAAACTAAAAATATTGAGAAGCATTTTTTATTATTATTAATAATACGAATGCGAAAACACAAGCTTAAAGTTCGAGGAATGTCGTTATGCAACGAGCGTATGCGAGTGCATACCTACCTAGACACCCGTTTTTGTATAAATGTTATTCAAAATTATGTTTGTTAAAAAAATTTAAATTAAAACACGTTGCTATAGAAAACACGTTTTAAAATAGTGAAAACACGTTGCTATTGAAAAAAATTAGTGTTTATAATCTAGCATTCAAGTATAAACAAAATGGCTTAAAATCTTACTAACAAAAAAATGTATTAAGTTTTTAATGGCAATTAGATGTTTGATATACAGCTAATTAAAACACGTTGCTACAGGAAGCGAGTTTTAAAATAGTGAAAACATTAATTTAAAACACGTTGCTATGGGAAACGTGTGTTAAAATAGTAAAAACACGTTGCTATTGAAAAAATTAGTGTTTATAATCTAGAATTTAAGTATAAACAAAAAGGCTTAAAATCTTACTAACAAAAAAATGTATTAAGTTTTTAATGGCAATTAGATGTTTGATATACAGCTAATTAAAACACGTTGCTATGGGAAGCGTGTGTTAAAATAGTAAAAACACGTTGCTATTGAAAAAAATTTGTGTTTATAGTTTAGAATTCAAGTATAAACAAAAAGGCTTAAAATGTTACTAACAAAAAAATGTATTAAGTTTTTAATGGTAATTAGCTGTTTGATATATAGGGTGTTCCGTCTAAATATTACATTAGAAGTACCAAAAGTTCTAATAAAGACACTTATTTGAAAATTGGTGCTCAGCTATAATCCCTTAAGTTCTGATCAATAAAAATATTTTCAAGGTGGCGGCACTTCCGGTTATACCGGAAGTCGCTATCAACTTTCTTGTTTTAAAAGAAATGTATGTTTTTCACTGCCTTTTTGAGATTAGTTCTATTATTCTAAAAAAGTTTTTATGAGCTGCTCCTATACCTAAGTTTAGCCGTTTTCGAGATATTTAGGATTTTTTAAAAATTTTCTTAAAAAATCGATTACTCTTTTAGTTTCAGAGATTTTAAAATCATATTTAGAGACTCAAAAGAGGAAGCCTATATCTGTTTTCCAGTGTGTTCAAAGTTAGAAAAAAAGTTAGTAAACCCAAAAATTTCAAGGTTAAATTTTAACAAATTCAAGTACCTATAACTTAATTTTTTCAAATAAAATGTTTCAATTTTTATTTTATCAGACGGAGAAGAATTTTTTTCTGTATCGATCTATATTAGCATTTCCTATACCTATCTGTGATAATTTTCAAGTTATCTTGGTTTTTTTGACATTGTAAAAAAAATTTTTTACTGACCTCAGTTTGCCATAAAAACATTTCTGATTAAAAAAACCACAAATTTTGTTCAAAATTGTGTTGCCCTCTCTGTGAAAATAAAATAAATTCATTGAATGTTGGTTTAAAAACCTTAATTTCTCACATTTTTTTTTCTCGTTTTCATGGCAATCTATGAGTATATGCCTATGGCTAATGAATTTCTCAATCACAGCAAAAAGGTATTGTAACTGGAAAACTATTAAACATAAGTATAGAGAATGCTAATATAGATCGATGCAAAATTAAATTCTCTACAATTGAATGAAATAAAATTTGTGGCATTTTATTAAAAAAAAATGAGTTATAGGTGCTTTACTTTCTGAGAACTTATCTTTAAACATTCGGAGGTTTTTATTCTTTGTTACAACTTTGAAAACACAAAAGGAAATATTTTGGTTTCCTCTTTCAAATCAGCTAAAAAATATTTCCAAATTTTAAAAAATGGCATAGTTATCGATTTTTGAACTGAAAGGTGCAAATCCACAGAAAAATTTAAAAAGTTTAAATATTTCGTAAACAACTAAATTTAGGTATAGGGAAAGGTAATAAAAACTACCTTAAAATAACTCAAGTAATCCAAAAACGCATTAAAAAATATAGCTTTCAAATTAAAATAAGGAAGTTGATGGCGACTTCCGGTATAACCGGAAGTGTCTCCATTTTGAAAATATTTTTATTGAACAGGTTTTAAGAGATTATGGTTGTATACAAATTTTTAGATGCCTATCATTATTAGAACTAATGTGGAGTTTAGTCGAAACACCCTGTAGAGTTTGGTGCATTGCGAAGAATCCGCCAAAAAGTATCCAATAAAGCAAGCCCGACCAAATGGCGTTTTAATTCTTGAGCGATCACGCGTCGGCCAGAAAATCCAAAGATCAGCCGGCATGAAAAACAAGGATCTGATCTTTCTTATGAGTGGATGATAAAAGTTCTCGAGTAGAAGTGGAATGGACTAGCGGTGAAGAAAAATAATAAAAAGTACAAGCTTCGAGCAGTTAGTATTTGAGTTTTCAGGAAGCGACGCCGTCGAGGAATTGTGGATTACGTCTCCAATTTAAAGTTGTTGATGTCATGATGTAAAAACTTGGTCATTTATTAAGAGAACCATTACTCTCTGGCCAACTTATTGCTTCATCTCGGTTATAAATCATAAGACCGGCGACGAATTATTAAAATTGTTGCTGGAGGAGGAATGCTGCGGTTTGAGTAATTATAGCGAATTTCCGAGATGAAATTATTGCGTTAAAAAATCGCACGAATAAATAATATTTAATTGGGGCGAGGGTTAACAAAAATTGGGCTTTCGAGCGAATGCGGACGAAATGAATGGAACTCGTTAAGGCGGTCCCGCTGGACGGGGGCGCGTTTACACCGCCGTTAACATTTTTGACCATAATTTCAAATATCACCAAAAAACTCAAATTATCTTCGATTAATAAGACAATAATTAGTTGTCAAAAAAATTTCTACGCAATCTACAAAGATAAAAATAACAGTGCTCAATTTAAAAAAGTAATTCTGTATTGCCGTATTGTTATGACTCATGACCGTCCCCAAAGCTTTTATAAATTTTAAAACCCTATTTTGTAAGCAAAAATATTCTCCTGTGATAGAAAAACATTATTTTTTACTGTTTAGTGAATCTTTTAAATAAAAGCTTTTTTCTAAAAAAAACATTTTTTTAATCTTATTTATTGCTTATTAGTTTTTACCTATTCTAAATCTTTTTCTCTGAGATTTAGTTTCGCCGTATTATTGTAAAACCATTATTTTGCTGATTTGTGTAAACTTGTTTAGTGGTATGTGATAGAAAAAAGCTGTTAGCATTGAAAGCACATCCTAATCTGTTCTGTGTCTATATTCTATCGTCCAAAATAAATAAATTAAAAAAATTGCGACATTTGTTTGAAACGAAACGTAATAAAAATTGATTAGGTATTAATAAATTTCCTAATGACTAACATAGGGGGCGCCAGCAAACACAAGGTAAAAAAAAATAAAAACTTAAAATTAAATAAAACTTTAAATAAAACAAAAAAATTTGAGGCGTCTTACATTATGCAAATTGTAAAATATAAAAATACATTTTGCAATTGTGAAAATCATTGTCAATGATTTCAACGTGTTTGATATAATAAGTATCAAGTTACTGATACGTAATTATATAATTATAACAGATATGTACAAATACCAACAAATTTGTAACAATTACAAATACAAAATATGACTTGTTTATTTTCTTGATATGAAATCACTTAAAATGCATTTTTGAAGGAAAGTAGGTATACTATAACTTTTAAACGAAACATGACGAATTAAATTTTGTTGTATATCGGTCGTCTACGATCGTTTTTGAGTTCAAATTAATAGAATCATATTTAAAATCAACACTAAATCGAAATTTGGATAATAAAGAGCTTGTGAGGTAGCTGAGCAGAAAAAAACAGTAAAACTAGTTTAAAAATTTTATATAATATAGAAGGTGAGTCTTCTAAAAATATTTTTACAATATTTCAAAAACTAGTAAACACACAGAAATCAATTAATGCTATTAAATACTTACTTAATAATTTTCTCTATACATGTGACTTTCTTAGATTTTTTTTATGATGCCTCACAATTAAAATTAATTACATAATTAAAAATATCAATATTTGAACTGAAATTTTGTAATTTCTGCTGTCATTCTAAATTGATGCTTATTAAGATAGTGTATTGAGCAAAAAATTCTTAAGAAAATCGTTGCCAGTCTTAAAATTACGCTTTTTTATTTTTTTGTTTTTGTTTAATTAATTAAATGTTAGGGCTAGCAACACTTTTCTAACATACTTTTTTCATAAACCAACATTTAAGCATCACTATTTTTTAGAATTACAAAAATATAATTTTTTACCTGTTGGTGAATTGAATTAGAAGAAAATGTAGCAAAATTTTGAAACAACTTACATGCATAGAGAACTGTGTAATTATTAGTTTTTAAGATACTGTAAAACATACCTACTTACAGACTCACATTGTAGGTACTGTACCTATAAACAATCAGTAGTGATAAAGTTGGTATTATGTGCTCAAAAATTTAAATTCAAGAAGCCTCTTATGTTAAAAGACGTATAGGAAGAAAATGGTATACCAACTTATTTTTTAATTACGTATAATTTGCTTGAAAGTTTTACATTTATCTTAAAAAATTTAGAATGCGCACAGAAAAATATACGGGGCTCCGGAACTACAATCTGCCCCTCTGGTATCAGTTCTTTACCAAAATTTATCAATTACAATAAAACCGTTAAAAATTTAAATAGGTATTTTAAACTTATTTAGTTTTGTGTGACAAGAGTTTTTTTTTCAGTTACGAATTGTTATTCCAGTGATGTTATTAATAAATATTCTTGTATGAAATGTCGTAAAATTCGATTTTAGAGTAGGGAGGGAGACTTAAGTGTTCTGTTTTTTTATTCGTTATCTCTGATTTTTTCTTTAATTTTATTAAGTTATTTGTTATTCTCTATATGTGCTTATCTTGTCTAAAAAACTGTGTAATAAAAAAAATAATAAAAAAATAAATAAGTTACGGTACGTACACATCGAAAACCCATTTGTGAATATATTCTAAAACTTCAAAACCCCATTTAACCTCTTTAAGGGGTATTTAATCACATAAGATTGCATTGACACGTAGATTACGTAAGTGTGCAAAATTTCAATTCATTGGGACAACAGGAACCCTTTCAAATTTGGCTCCAAAAATATGAAACAGACAGACAGACATCAAAGCAAGTTAAATTAAAGCTTTTAAAAACAACACGCAATTTTTTATACCAATTTCTTTAAAACATACTTTACTCGAAAAAATTTAATTCAGAGTTTGTTTTACTAGAAGAAAAATAGAATGTAGCTCAACAAAGTAATTAATTTAAATTTGAGTCTCCAGAATTGTACACTTTCAGCCAAAAAGATTATTTTAAAGACTAGTTTATAATATTTATATTTGAATCAAAAATTGCATAATTCCAAGTAATATTGCTTTATTTTACGTTGCAAAACAGGGTGATCCATTTGGCATGTGGTGCCTTACGAGCGGTTTATCCATATTAGAAATTTTAGTGTCGGTTGCACGTATGATATGTTGACGACGATAGCAATATGTCGTGGTACTAAATATTCAAGTAATTCACGGCTTGGGGAGGAGAAGGCCGGTTTGGATGAATATCACATGGCGACGTCACCCATACATTGCAACACTGCATCCGACTGATGGTCTGCATAATTCATCGCAGCTGATGTGTCGTTCCTCAGCGAACGCCTTCACACGTCACATTGTCACGACATAAAGCAAGCTGTCTCAGCTGCCCCTGTACGCAATTATGCCACAGGCTGGGCCAAAAATTCGAAATTATAAAGACAATTGCTAATCAACAGTGGTAGCGATAAGAAAGTTTTTATTATTCGAGACGCCCCTTTCTTTTGAAAAGTTCCTGCAGAACTTTTCAAATGGTCTATTTTATCTATTTTTACGGCCATTTTACGCCAAAAGTTTAACTTCTGCATGTAAATTACTTTCAGGGATGTACTCGTATTTTGTTTCGTTTTAATTACTGGTTTACACTTTTAATTATGCATGTACATACTTTTACGAACCTGTGTTGCAATAAAACAATATCATTTAGAAGCATGTTTGATAATTGCAGCCATTAGCTCTACTTTACGATGTTTGAAAAAAAAAAGCGAAGAATAGTTAGTTCTATTTAGTCCATTGGGTCCGTATTTTATTTAATTGGACTCGAGTTGGAAATCTCTTCAGTTCGGAAAAAGTCGTCATATCGCGAACAATACAATTTTGTTAATGCAAAGAGCGGACTTATTCCATGCAATAATTCCAGTGAGTGTTCTGGGACAAAGCTGTTCGAGTGCATCTCTAGATCTACATCAGACTATGGTCGTTATCTTTCAGCACAGATGCTCCGATCGTAAAACGCCGTGCATTCTGCACCGATGTTTTGCCCCAATATTTCCACTTCTCCACATATTATAACCGAGAGGAGAACAGAATGTTTCATGCTTTACGGCTTCCGAACATAACGTGTGAATTATGGAAAAATCGCCCAACACGGGCTTACGCATTCATTGCGCGGATCGACCCAAATTACACAAACATTACATTTTACATTAAAAACTTTCACAGAAAGTAAACAAATCTATGAAAAAACCCACAAGAAAAATCAACTGACTGGAAAAATACAGTGATACATGTATAGAGTTATAATTATTCAGATAACATTAAAAGTATTTTCGAATCAATTTTTACAACAATCCTATTCAAAAAAAAGAATAAGTCAATAATATTTTTTAGGCAAAAATAAATTAGTTTTATTTGTTGTATTTTTTAGTTTTACTTAAAAAAATAAAGTTTTCAAAAATTGATGACCTCTCCACATTTGTCATTCCTTTTGGACTGTTTGGTTGAATATTCTTATTCTCAAAAATTATGGAATTCCATAAATTTAATAAATTGACAGATGTCTTTAAAGTAGAGCAATGCCAAAAAAATAGTAGTATATTATACAAGCAAAGAAAAGTTTTTCATTATCTGAAAGTGCGGAGCACGAGTTTCAGAAAGGAATCACTAGCAGATAATGCCAACTTTTCTTTACGTGTATAATACACAGTGTTTTTAAATGATTCTCATCTAGTCGTCTGTGAATTTCTTATGTAAAATCAGAATATATCGCTTCATAGAACTAATGATAGGCGTTTAGACTTCAAATGGTAATTTTTCTCCATTTATTAATTCTTGAATTTGAAAGTAAGCTTGGATAATAAAATTATTTTCTTGTACAGTGTAACAATTTAGTTGCATTTTAACGCAATATTAAAAAAAATTAATTTAATTTCACAATTGACAGATTTGATATTTAGGATTCAATTGAGTAGAGCGGCAGAAATTTTTTTACATGTAAATCAATTTCAAAGTTAACTAGATCAGAATCATTTAAAAACACATTGTACAACGTTTTCTCTGATTGAAAGATTTTTGTAATTTTTTTTTACGTTTTTAATAAAAAAATCACTAATTGAATAAAAAAAGAACTAAATCGAATGATCTACACAAGAAAAACATCAAAAATCTTCTAAAGTTAACAATGGAACAAGACTTTTTTACATTTAACAAAAAGTTTTATAAGGGAAAAGGTCTGGTAATGGGACCCCCACTGCCACTGCACCTATCCCAGTTGATATGTACATCAATGAACTGAAAAAAAGACGTTTGAAACAAAAATTCTAGAGTGGATGCGATATATTCACGACACAATATGTATATACCATGGAAATATAGAGGAACTACAAGATTTCCACAACTTTTAGAACACAATTAATCCAAATTTCACAAAAGAAATAGAATCGCAGGAACAGAGCATTAACTTTATTTACAGAAAAACAACTACGACTGACACAGCAATGTAATTACTCAAACCTTCATAAAATGGCAGCTTTTAACACTCATATAAATAGACTTATACTTATATAAAACTTAAATATAATATAAAATTATATAAATATTATACTATTATAATATATACTATATATTACATAATATATAGTATTACATATCATATATAATATAATTGAGTTGGTTTTTTGTTGTAAAACTTTATGGTGCACAAAGAAAACGTTGCTTCAATATCTTTGGGCCGATAGTTGCCTACCCTGTATAATGATTTAAGACCTTTAAGGATATTTAACTTTTTGGGCCGTTTTTGGCAGAGTTAGTGGTATCACTTTAAAAAAAATCTGTCACAGGAAATTATGGGAAGATGTTTCTTACGAGATCTGTTTTTGAATAAATATTCGGGGAAGCTTTAGAATCCGTAGTCAATTTTTTTTAGCTTTTGCGTCTTGTTAAATATTATATTATATTATATTATATATTATATATTATATATTATATATTATATATTATATATTATATATTATATATTATATATTATATAAAATACCTCCGTCACCAAAAAAATTGAAAAAAAGAAAAACAGACAAGAAAACAAATTGCAACGAACAATGGGTACAAAAAAGACTTAATTGACAATATGCTAGAAAATGAAGAAACATACAACCAGAAAGCACGATAAAAAAAAGAAGAAACAGAAAAAAGAAAAACTGCAACAATACAATTTGATCCAGTATGTGAGTAACCTGTCACAAAAAATCTACATATATTGAAAAATCTAGCCCAAAAAAATAAATTTCCTAGCTTTATTTAGATGGAAAATATAACGATGTAAACACACAATTTGTACAATTTTAGTTTTTCAAAAATTTTCAGAAAAACGTCTTTTTCATAATAAAGACAATTCCAAATCAAAAAGCGACCTACAGATTCGAATTCAGCAGGAAATTCTACATGAGAAATTCAGCAATCGTATGCATTCGAGTCCGGACGAATTTCTTAAATAAGCGACTTTTGAAATGCCTGCTCCCGGACTAGAAATCAATAAATTTACATTATTATTTTGCAATTAATTTTTGGCTACAATCCTATTTTACGGTAATTTTTTAGGCAAAGATAACTCAATTTTATTTGTTGCATTTTTTTTAGTTAAAAAATTAGTTACAGATTTTCTACGTATAGCTTACACCTAGATTGTCTAGCGTCTCTGCATTTGCACTAATTGGTTAAATATTCTGATTCCCAAAAATTATGAAATTTTATAAATTCAATAAATTTACAGAAAATGTTATCTTCAAAGTAAAACAAGTTAAAAAACAGTTTATTAACAAATATGAGCTGGAGAAAAAACGTAAAACCCGTTTACATTAAACACAGCTTAAACTGAATTTTTTTATAAGCTTTTTTCGATGTAAGTTTTTTTTTGAGCTTCTTTTTGAGCTTTTTTTCTGTGCGCATTTTGCGTGTAATCACCGAAATAAATAAATACATTTTGAAATCTAATTTCTAATTTCGATTAATATTAATTTAAATTGAGTACATTCGCAGCCGTAATTCCGTAACACATTGAATGCGCTGCATTTTGGACACGCCACGTCTGAAACGTCAATTAGCGGAAAGTGCAATTCTGTGTTTAATTAAACTTATTTTGATTATGTCGATGCAATTTTAACAGCACATTTTTAGGCCTCGATTGATCAAAATTGTTATAGCAAAAAGGGTGGGCTGTATGTGAATCAAGGGAGCCGTAGGCCTACCCTCGCAATTGCACTTTTCAAGGACACCCGCGAGACTAACAATTTCAAATCTTTTCCAACTAATTGCGAAATTTCTGCCGACAGTTCTATTATTTGTTATTTCCGGTGATAAAACAAAGACGTCTTGAAAGAATGGGCGAAGTTGTCTCTACTTTTCGCTCTTGTATAACTACTTCCGGTACGAAACCACGCGTGAATATAACATCCGGTTGCTGAAAAGTCGCTGAAATATTAGACTTCGCATTTACATTAATTACGAAAGCAGTGAATAATTCTATCGGTCGGAAGACGTGAATGGAGTAGGTCATCCAAATAAAGAAGCGAAATTAAAACAACTCGACTCGTATTATTTATACAAATGTATTCGACTGTTGCAACGAATATGAAATTTAAATTAATTTAAAAGCAGACGAAAACGGAACTTACATGCATTCGCATCTACTACAATTAGATTTATTCAATACTTGGAATTTTCCCGGCGCATCCACCATTTTTGCATAAATGAAAAATGTAGAGAACAGGCATGAATGGTGCTATTTTTGTAATTCCGCTAGCAACAAGTTTATTTGAGGCTGATTTTGCTATGCAAAGCTGTAAACGCAGATGATGAGTAAAGTCTAGACGACGAGACAAATACAAAATGAAACGAAAGACCTCCAAAGAAGAAGCGACGAAATTTTATTGAAATATATTGATAAGGTATATGTGGTGGAAAAATATTGGCAAATTTATTACGAGAAAGAAATTTGATTTAGTCGCCTATTGATCAAAACGTGAGTTGCACATACTCTGTGCCCAAATACAAGTTTCCTTAATTTTGTGGTAGTTTTATTTTTTTATATCACTTATTTTATTTTTTATTTGTTTGATGTACACATGATTATTATTTATTTTATTTTAATTACTAAAATAAATTACGTTAGCAAGTCTAAAAGAAAGTGTTTTCTGACTTTGACTTATTCAAGATGTAATATGATTATAATCTCATTAGCTTTAGAGCTGAAAAAAAAATAAACAAAAATTATCAATAGTATTTATTTTTGGTTGTAATTTTTTATAATTTCTAAGTTAAACTTGTTGATCTGTCTCCGAAAAAATATTATGTTAACCAAATGTGTGAAGCTTTTTTTAATTATGAATATTTATTTATCGAGTTTGAGTGTAAATAAGACGTTTTATTTTACAGCTCATCCACGAGCTAAAATAAATGAACGATTTACACGAAAACGAGTTGAATACAATATTTTAGTCTTCGAACTCGATTATTAGCTCTTAGATAATTATTAGTTAATCCTTTATAACATCTACCATGTCATGATTCTTCTTTTAAGAAGTAAATATTAATAATTATTAATAATTAATATTACATGTATATTAGTTCATTATTAAATAATAAACAAGTATATCAAAAATTATTCCATTCTTTAAATTCAATGAAGGAAAATTTTGACCAATAATTATAATAAAACTAATGTTTTGATTATAAAATTATTATTTATATATTACTATAAAGTAGTCATTTATTTGAGAGTAAATCGCAACAAATTAAATCTATTTAACGACTCAAAAGTATTGTTCGATTTTAACTTTAAAAATTGGTGGATGCGCCGGGATTTTTTTTAATTAATATTCTCTAAAAACACTTTGATTTTATGAGATGTTAATTTTACTGCTGTTTATTGTTTTATGGTCTTTTGCATTACTTTATACAAGATCTAGCTGATAAAAATGACAAACTACTCGCAAAGTAAAAAATTGGTGGATGCGCCGGGCATTTTTTTTAATAATAATAACAATAATAATAATAAAAACCATAAACTCACTTCAAACAAAACAAAAATATAAAATATAAACCCAAAAATAACTAAAACTAGAATAACTGCAATGATAAAATAATACCAAGTATAATATTATATAATTTTTTAAAGTAATCTTGAAAGAAAAATTAATAATCTGAGTAATATTAAAGCAAAGTAAAATATGGTAATATCAGTAGAAATAATTACAAAAAAATGAAAAACAAAACAGCAGAAAAACAATTACTAAATCACAATTAAAGTAATAAATATTTCCACTTGATCTGTTTTTTAAATAACTGTTGTGACTTTGACTTCTAATAGTTTTCGATGTTATTATTAAACAACAAGAGCATTATAGGTAAATGATTAATTTTACGTGTAGATTTTTAAACCACTAGTGATAACAAATGGTTTATTATCCATTAGGTAAAGTAAATAAACCAATAAGCATGAAAACCATAAAACAATATTTTTTTCGAACTCAAATTAAACTCGACAAGGCTTAAAGTTTCTTTAAATATGTTTATTCCTCGACACTGTCAAAATTTCCGTTTATTCTTCTCTGTAAGGCAGTTCACAACACGAAACGTTATTTTTTTTAAGAATTTTAAAGCAATTTTAAGCCTCGTCGAGTCTAATTCGAAAAATCAAATGTTGTATTCAACTTGTTTTTGTGTAAATCGATTCACTTATTTTACCTCGTGGATGATAAACTACTCGTTTTCACTCGTTAAATAATAGTATATTATGATAAGAGTTTTATAAGAAGCATTTTGCCGCACGCACGAATTATAATAGAGTAAGTGCGACAAAATGTCTTATAAACGAACTATCATACAGTATTTTTTTCTACTTCGCACTTTTTGTACCAAAAACATAAGAAAAAAACGATAAATTTTCACAGCGTCAAAGAATAAATAATCTAAAGAACTTTATTATTTTACCAATAGACCTTCCCAATTATGTAATCTTTTATTGGTGTAATTGAAACACTCACAATTTGAACGGATGACATCTATGAGATAATATGTTTAAGCCAGAATTTTTGTTTTTATAAGACTAATCATGTTAAAATCATTTTCCTCAAGTTAGATGTATGATTTTCCAAAACTGATAACTATAATGATAGTTACAGATAAAATCAAAATAATAGTAATCAGTAGATCTGCATTGAAATGGATAATAAATGGATCTACATAGAATTAACTTGTAATGTGTAAATTTCTCTCCCGGCGCCTCCACCATTTCGCCAATCGCTCACTCGCCAAATAATTAACCCAGAGTGTCTCTCGTTTTCGGAATTTTTTCTCCGCATTCCCTTAGCACCCATCCATCACCGCAGCCGAAATAAATTGATAGGAAACGTAACCCAACACTGATAAATATATTTACATTTTTCAGGCGACGGAGCGCGACTCGAGTCTGCTGTATTCGTGTTATGTCCTCGCTGGAAACAAGAGTCGGTGTCCTATCCGTATTCAAGGCTCGCATCTGCTGAAGACAGGAATTGATGGCTCTCGGCTTGACACGTGATCACGACACGGCCATAATCAGGTGATGACGTCAGCTTTTATCATACTCATACAAATTCGGATACTACCACTAAGTGAGATAAATCCCGGCAAATTTATTATAACACGACTTTTAATGGATTAACACTGCAAGTCTTTGTTTACTCGGAAATCATAATAAGGACGAGATAAATCAGAGAGATTAATCGTCGCGAGTTGAGGGTGGGTCACGGGAATTGGGTGTTTAAAACTTTGGGATAAAAGGCTTTATGTGGAGGTAATTGGCCGAGGACTCGGAGTGATACACAAAATAACTAACTATTTGCTGTTTCAAAACTACAAAAACGTAGCGTATTATTATTTTTTTAAATAAGAATGACAATGTTATAAAATAGTTATTATTGATTAAATGTCTCACTTAAAGTATAAATCTAACGTGTTTTACAACTTATTATTTGGTTCTATAATTACGTTTTTTCTTAAC
The DNA here is from genome assembly GCF_031307605.1 of Tribolium castaneum. Classification (NCBI taxonomy): domain Eukaryota; kingdom Metazoa; phylum Arthropoda; class Insecta; order Coleoptera; family Tenebrionidae; genus Tribolium; species Tribolium castaneum. The sequence continues at coordinate 5,856,035 of NC_087400.1, forward strand.
GTTTATGTTACGTAGTTTAAATACCCTCTTTGTATATTTTACTAATTTTTAACGTTCAAAAGACGTCTTAACTTAAAGGTGTATTTACATAAATAACTTAGTAAAATTTAACGTTTTTAAAAGTTGCATTCACTAACGTTTGTTTTAAACGTATAAGTAACGTTACAAAAAAACTGATTTGGTTTTTATGGCAATGTCTAACGTTAATATAACATTTTTATTAAACGATATATTAATGTCGTAAAACAAAAAATAACAAACGCAACCAATTAATTGTATAGAAAACACAGAATAATATACAGAGTGTTCCATCTAAACTCCATATTAGAAATATTGGTAGTTCTAATTATAATAATCATTTAAAAATTTGTATACAACTATAATCTCTTAGATCCTGCCCAATGAAAATATTTGATGATGACACTTCCGATTATACCGGAAGTGGCTCTTAACTTTTTATACTAATGTGAAGTTTGGGCAAAACACCCTGTACAATACTACATTGTAAATTTTATTTAAGTAATGTGTTTTTAGATATTCAATAACAGTTGATTACTGGTATCATATTTCCTTTACTTTTACGTTATATTCTTGCGTTACAAAATTATTTAAATAGTTACAAAAAAACGTTAATTCAACGATAAAAGTAACGATTTTGCAACCTAATTAACGTTGTTTTCTTTACGTAATTTGAACGTTAGTGTGCTTTCTAGAGTTATTTAAATTATTAAACATCTGTTAGTTTGTTTGTGGTAGATCAGTTTTGGCCTAAAATTATCGTAGCGTTCTCTGTGCGCACGCGATGGTCACCCTATTTAAACCATTTAATCAATTTTCTTTTTTTCAGTATTTTTATCGCAATTTTATGGGATCGATGCCGACTGGTCGTGGAAGCGGAAGCTCTTTATACAACAAATTATGCAAAAATAAAACACTTTCGAGTGAGTTTAAGCCGTTGCTTTTTGTGCTTTTTCTCTCTTGATAAAAAGCTCACAATAAAAGTAGTTTTTGTTTTGTTTCGAGTGAAACGTAACCGTGACTGAATTATTAACGGCGAGGTGCTTCGATATTGCAACTTGGCTTGCTTGTTATGAAACTTATTTTTCGAAGAAAACTTTTCGGAACGTTTTATAAGACGGAATAGGGTAGCAAACGTGAGACTTAAATAATACAATAGAATTATCAAACATTCAACTCTAGGAATGGAATACGTGCCCCAGAAGGGAAAAGCACACTTCACTTTCACTCAAGGTTTCCGCAGAGAACTGGGGGTAATTAATATCGCTCTTCCAGGCGGTGGAAACCGAAAACTGGCCTCCATGTAGCGGAATACCGGCAGTTAGCCGCGACTTCGTCCGCGTAAATTTTAATACAGACTGATTATAAATGTTTTTTTTATCTATTAATAATCGAGTTCCATGTTCCAAAGCTTTTTTAATTAATAATGAAACCTTTTTCTACTTTTCGCATAAATAGGCAAAGTTGTTTTATTTATTTTTTAAATTACAGGAACACTAAACAGTGTTTGTGTTTTTAATCATTTCTGGTTGTTCTTTTTAAATTTAAAGCTTTTTAGCGTTATTGCGAAATTGTCACTTATACCTAACAAAATTTTCTAACGGCGTTTACAGAAAAATATTTCTGAACAGTGTACAAACTTTGATTTATTTGAAGATAATGCATTTGTGCTCTTTATCTATAATTTTATGATTTCACTAACTCAAACCAATGCGAAACCTTTTTTTAACTGTTAATAACTAGTTCACTTTTTCTCAGAAAGGCACATTCCCGCAAAATTCCGAAATGCTTATTAACAAAAAAAATAATAAGTTAATAAATAATAATAAATAAATTTTCATACACACTTTTATCCCCTACTTAGCCCTATTGAGATCAAATTTCCAAAAACAATATAAATATCAATTCACATAAATATAACTATAAAAATTTTTTTTTACTCTTGAAAATAAAATTTCCAAAAATCTTAAAACATTTGTTTTTTTTTTGAACCGAAAGCCCCAATATACCAATACAATAACAAATTTTTTAAGAATACTATCTTTACGAATAATAAATTTTCATACAAATCTTGACACCTCATTTAACCAAAAATCCTAAAAACAAATGTTTCTTCATTTTTAACTATAAGTCCAAATACCAGTTCTCATGCATATAACCTCAAAAATGACGGATTTTTGTATTTAACACACATAGGAGTGGAAGTTCTAAAAATTTTGAACTACACGTTTCTTCGATGAAATAAAAACACCCTTTGAGAGTGGAATTTTAAAAAATTATATAACACGCGTTTTTTTATTTTTACTCTATAGCCTAAATAAAAATTTTCATAAATATAAGTTCAAAAATAATGAGTTTATAAATTGACCCCTTTAAAGGTGAAATTGCTAAGACTTAAAATATACGTTTCTTATCTTTAAGGCTAGGTTAAACGTATTCGTCTTATGGCGTTTCCAATGTAAAAGAATTGTGCCTCTAATTAAGTTATTTGAAAAGATATCAACATCGTTTCAAAACTCAATGTATCTTAGAAATGATATTTACTAAATGGCCATTAGAAAATTTTAAAATATCTAGTGCTCAATAAATTATGGCTATTTAAATAAACACGATTTCGAAATAATACACGTATTAAGACACCAAGACTTCAAAATGAAAAAACTCTCCGGCCAATCGATAGAGATTTTTATTTTAAACACCTTGGTATTTTTAATTTTTTTCTGTTATTAAAAATAAGCTTAATATCGGGAAAATTTTAATTCATTGGAAGCACAAAATTCCTTGGGCGATGATTTATAGCCGGTAACTAGACAAATCCGCAGAAAGATTTACAATGGGACCGGAGGGTCTGGGTCTGAGTATCAGACCCAAAAGTAGGTACCTGCTAAAAATGATTAGATTTGTCACATCTCACTTTCTTGTTAGTCTTATCCATCGAAACAATAATGACTTTTGTTTCCGTTGAAAAAGGAATTTGGTCGAGATTAACAACCAACCCAGAGAAAGTTAAACCATGTAACCAGAAAAGGAATGAGCCGCTTAATAATAATTTAAAGGTTTCACGTTATTTATAATTGGTATTACAATAGGTAACTTGTTTATCTAATAATTTCTTTATCTAAGGCTGGTATTTAGAAAGCACTTTATTTGTGAACACACACCAGGCTAATTTCTATTACCCAGAAATGGTTAACGTAAATGAAATTGGTTTTGGTTTTTCTTTTTCAAAAATCAAAAGTCACTTCTAGAAGCACCTAACAAATCCCTAACTAACTTTAGGCTTTGTTTACTAACTTTAATTTAAAACAGTAAACTCGTATTGCGTGACTATTTCCTAAACTATAACGCTTTGGAGCTATTGTGTTTTGTACAAATTTCAATGTAAAAATTGATAATAATGATAATAATTATAGAATTAAAAAAATTCGCACGACTTTGTTTCGTCAAAAAATGACACCTACAATAGCGAGCAAAAAATTTTGAACACTTTTGTCATTTCATTGTCAAAAAGGATAGAGTAGTATTGCCCACGATTATGTCGGTGAAATGTCAAAAGTGCTCGCCAGTGTACACTGTTATTCTTAATAAAAACCTAATTTACACTTTGTTATTTTTTAAAATATAGCAAATTATATGCTGAAAAGGAATGTTTTAGTTTTCAAAAAACTCAGCTGTGTGCATGCTATATATATTATGATTATGACAGTATAGCAACATTAATGACGTAACTGGTTTTTGAATTATAACGTAATTTTTTATTTTTGTAAATAACAACTGACATTTCTGCTTGTTGTTTTTGACAGTACACTTTTTAGTAATTAAAAAATAAAATTAAAATTAAGTAAAAAATGATGAATGGCAATTGCATAATTGAGTTCTTTGACCTAAAGATTTTTTTGTTAATTGTCTACTCTACCAGTGACCATAGGTATTTAGAGTGTTATTCGTTATTATACGTTATTCGTTTTTATAAAATTTACATTCTTGGGAAAGTATAGTTATTGCTATTTAAAAGAGAAAACACCAACCCCCCACATTGTAATCTCCCTAGAGTGGTAGGAGGAAGCTCCTGCTAATATAAGACGTGCAAAACTATGGTAATTTTTAATTACTATTTAACAGTTCGCTGTGCTATTGTATGGAGTTTATGCTTCGTGACATTTTACAAAATGGCTAGATCCAAAGGCAATGGAAGATAGAAATATAGAAATTTCTGTTAGTTAAAAAAATATTTTGATTTTTTTTTGAAAATATATGAATCTTTTAATTCGACTATATGTTAATCGAATCTTAAATGAAAATTATATTTATTAAACTAATTGAGTAATCAGAAAAATTGACAATCCAGAGAACGCCTTGAATTAGTTTATTTTTATCGTGATTTACCAGTATTTTAGAACGTTTTTTCTTTTTCATTAAATAAACACTTCAAATTTAAAATAAAACTGTTCAAATTGGGAACATCTTTGGGCATACAAATATCAAGTAAGACCAATGTAGGTAATGTTGTCAATCACAAATACATTCTTTGTTGTGACATCAGCTTAACCACAGAATTTTAAGCGCCCTAAGCCGGTCGGGCCGACAGTTTTATGATCGACACCCCGAGAGCGAGTTCGAGATTCTTTTTAACCTAGCCTTAACGGAAATCCCAAATGCCAATTTGAATAAATATACTTTTTAAAACTGTAAATTTTCAGATATTTTCAAAATTGTCATTAAAATTTTCAAACTTTTCAGTTTAAGATGCTCTACCTTAGATTTTAGAGAAGTTTTTTGGTATAGATAGACTCAGAAATGCTATCCAATCTACACTATTCTTTTTAAAAATCGATTGTACCATTTTTTGAAAATTGAGGGTGAACATTTTACCAATAAATATTTAAATATTTATTTAAATATCTATAAAATATATATATATAGGTGGATTTGCTACTTTAAAGTACAAAAATGGTGGATGCGCCGGGAAAACACAATTCTCTTAAAAAATTATCACTTGTGGTTTCTTTTGTTGTTTATTTGTTATGATTTTTGTATTATTATATACAATGTCCATTTCAAAAAAAATGTAGTAGTCAAGTAAAATACTGGTGGATGCGCTGTATATATACTGCGCTGTATATATATATATATATATATATATATATATATATATATATATATATATATATATATATATATATATATATATATATATACAGTAATGTAGTTAATGTTCTCTAAAAAAACTCGTTTGAAATTAAAAAAAAACATAGTATTTAAATTTTTTAAAGAGGTGGGTTGGCTACTTTAAAGTAAGAACATTAGCGCAAATATTATTTCTAAATCTGTTCATGGTAAAAAATGTTCAAAATTTGAACGAAATGGTTCAATATTAACAATTTTCAAAATATCAATAATCATAAATCAATTTCGTAATTTTCGACAATAAATCGGTCAAAATTAAAAAAGAATAAGAAAAAACTTTAAAATTTGATCTCCCTTTTTACTAAAATTGACCTGATTCAGCCTTTTTTCCAAACATGGACGAGACTGGAAATTTCAGGCTAGTGCAAATTTTAGTTGGGACACCCTGTAGAGACCGTGTTTTTTTAAAATTATCTCCAGCTTGAAGCGCTCTTGTCTGATAGAGGCCATAAGCAGCTAAAGCGTTTAATAGTTTCTCGCTGCCGGTATTGTTTTCCGCTATAAGCTCGTGAAAGTAATGCATCCGGAGGTTTAGCGGCGGCAATTTATAGCAGCAATATCTGATCCCCGAATGGACTTTGGTTGCGCTCGACCGACTCGAATGACCCAAGTTGGACGCTTTACGTGCTGAAGTTTTGTTATGGATACCGATTGGAAACTGTTTATGCAATCAGAGTCCGTAGATTTTCCGCCTATTTCAGTCGTCGGTCCGGCGATCTGTTCGCTGATCACACAATTCGGATTTCGCCAGTTTTTCCCTCGTTTCAATCAATAACCGAATAGAAAAATTCCCTCTCCGCAAAACACAAAGTTAATTGAGGTCGAAACATGTCTTCAAATGTATTTTGTTCCGGTAAAGAGACGCTCCTGATTAATGCTAGGAAGCGGAACACGAGCTTTTTAAACTCATGTATTGTTTCCGACGATGGTTCTTGCCGTACACGTTCGCTACGCTATAACGATCAAAGCTCCGGCTTTAGACAAACGAATATAAAAGAAACATCAACATTTTTACAATTGATTATCGGGGAAAAAACTTAAAATGACATTTGAGATAATGGGCGAAATTTTCCAACGTGGAGTTTTACAGTTACGAACTAATACGTGATTTCTTTAAAATGCCGAACGTCAGAATCGACTTTTTTAAATAAAAATTAAACGGCGAAGCGTGCTTGCAGACCTGGAGGGGAACGACTTTAATTTCGGAACGTAATAACACCGGAATTTTAAATATGTACATTCTTATGGCTTCCTGCAAAATTAGGGAAAAGATGATAATGACAAATACCTAATACTGTTACTTATAATAAAAAGACTTCCAAAATTTAAATACAGCGAACATTACGACTGAGTTAATAAAAAAATATATAAAAACATTTAAATTTACTAAAATGTCGTCAAGTAATTGGCAAAATATTCTCCTCTTTAAAAATAGTGCTTTTATTTAATTTTTCAGATAAAAGCAGCTCTGAGAAAGTAATGACTCTAATACAGACCTTTTTTGTAAAACCTATTGTCTCATTATAATTTTTTTTTATGATTTTCAATGTTTTTACATTTATTACTAAATAATTGTCCCGTAAGATAATGATAAATAATTATTTTAAATTCCCTATCAATCCCAGATATTTAAAATAAAATAAATAAAAACCCATCAAAACAAAAAATCGGACATGTAATAACTCTGTCGTGTGTTACCTAGTTTTCAACGTTGATCTATAACTTGACCTGTCTCAGGATTTTTGAATTTTTTGTTAATTTTCTGAGATATTTAAGGTGGCTCGTTTTTAAAAAATCGCTCTGTATATACAAAATGCCTTACAGAATAGACAATAGTAAAAGCAAAATATAACAAAACTAAAATAATTTTAGACTAATAATTGCTAACAATAAAAATGCCCGGCGCATCCACCAATTTTTTACATTGCGAGTATGTTTAATTTTGCCATTTTTATCAACTAAATGTTGTATAAACTAATGCAAAAGACCATACAATATAAACAACAGTAAAAATAACATCTAACAAAATTAAATTGTTTACAGAAAATAATAATAAAAACGGCGCATCCACCAATTTTTAAAGTTAAAGAAGAACAATACATTCGAGTCGTTAAGTCGATTTAATCTGTCGCCGGCTTTATACTCGTCTCGTCTAGATATATCAGATGCACTCAAAAGTCAAAACTATTTACAAACGTATGAGTTTTTAAATAAACAATATTTGAACTAAGTGCACCGATATAGTATCAGTTTTTCGATTAATCTGAACTTAAGTTTATTTTTTAAGTCGGACCTAAATTTAGATTTTATTTAACAAAAAAAAATATCGTACAATATTTAATAACAAATTTATTTTCAGAAAATTATCAGTAATAATTAAAATAAATATATCTTAGCCCGACGTAAATGTTATTTTTGCCATTTTTATAAGATTGTAAATAAAATAATCCAAAGTACCATAAACAACAACAAAAATAGCATGTAACAAAAACACATAATTCTCAAATAATTGCTAATAATCATTATTTAGAAAAAAAACTTGGCGCATCCACGAATTTTTCACTTTGTTACTAAATTTAATTTTTGTCATTCCTAAGTTGTCTAAGTTTTCCTATTCGTTCCTTCATATTCGTTGTCAATATATCTTTTACCATCCAATTTTTTTACCATCCTACCAATATTTTTCTAAAAATTTCAAAATATTTTATGTGTCAATTCTGTTGGTATTGAGAGTGGCATTAAAGTCTCTTGCCCCTTTAATATTCAAAAAATTTGTGATATTTTTTTGTAGCGTGCATCATTGTGTAATTATATTGTATAACTTTACTTGTTAATTGTATGCTTGTCTTTGAATAGTATTCTATTTAATATGTTTGTATTTATTCATTATTATTATATTACACTTTCTTTTGTTATTGGATCTTCAGTAGAGCAATGATTATTTTATTATTATTTTTATTTTTATCAACTGGCTATTGTATAAAAGTTATGTATAATAACATAGAATAAATTTCAATTGTTTTTAATGAATTGCTGAAGACTTTTTTATCTCCAGCGCAACCACCAATTTTTTACTTGACTACTACATTGAATTTATCCATTTTTATAAAATGAATCTTGTATAAAATAATACAAAACATCATAAAAAAATAAACAATATTAGAAACAAATCGTGATAATTTTTTAAGAAAATTTTTTTTTCTCCGGCGCATTCACCATTTTTGTACATGCTTGTTAATTTTATTTTGTCACCAAAATTTTGTAATATTGTATCAAGTAACACGCGAAACGTTAATCCAAGATATTTTATAATCTCCAGCGCATCCACCAATTTTGTACTTGTCTATTTTATTGAATTTTTCCGTCTTTATGAAATAGATATTGTGAAAACATTATACAAAATATCATAAAAAGATAAACACCAAGTGATATTTTTTTGAAAATTTTATTTTTCGGAGCATCCACCATTTTTGCACTTGACATGTTGAGTTTATTTTATAACCTAAATTTTGTAATCTTGTATCAAGTAACACGCAAAAAGTTAATTCAAGATATGTTTTAATCTCCACGCATCCACCAATTTTTTACTTGACTACTACATTGATTTTTTCCAATTTTTTTTTTGAAATGAGCATTGTATATAATAATACAAAACATCATAAAAAATAAACAACATAAGAAACCACAAGTGATAATTTTTTAAGAAAATTGTATTTGGCCCGGCTCATCCACCAATTTTTTACTTTGCTGCTACAGTGAATTTTTCCATTTTTTTGGGATGAATCTTGTATAAAATATTATGACATATTATAAAAACATATACAGCATTACAAAGAACATGTGATAATTTTTTAGAAAGATTGTATTTTTTCGACGCATCCACCAATTATTTATTTGACTGCTACTATTGAATTTATCCATTTTTATGAAATGGAACTTGCATAAAATAATATAAAATAACATACAGAACATTACAAAGAATATGTGATAATTTTTTTAAAAATTGTACTTTCCCGGCGCATCCACCATTTTTGCACATGCTTATAAGTTTATTTTGGTAGCTAAATTTTGTAATCTTGTATCAAGAAACATGCAAAGAGTGTGTCCAGGATTAAGACTTCATTCTAATAAATTATCCAGGTGAATTAAATTTTCGAAAAATCGTCACTCGAATAAAATAATTCTGTGGGTTGTGTTTGTAGTTTCGGAAAGGGTGCATTGTGGCGGCCATCAGGAATCCAAGATTAATGTCTGTTGAAAAAACAAACCCATAAGAAGGATGAATAGACACTTAGACACCCTGGTTAGGAATAATGGACGCAGCGAACGGTGGGAACGTCCTGCTGACGTCTGGCTAGCCAGACACAAGCTCGGATTGCGTCATTAACAAAACGTATCAAATTGCAAGAGACCCTCCTCCTGCTGTCTACCGATCATTAAGCAGACAATAGTTAACTAACTTACTCTTTACGCCCTTTGTTTGCCACTATTGTCTAATAAGCCTCAGCCATCAATCGACGCACATCCTCTTTAATAACGTTACCACAACTAAAACCAAGTCTTCGATAAAGCAGCTACGCTTCGACATTACCGGATTATATAATTACGAAGACTGTTACTTCGGTAAGATGCTTTATAGTTCTTGCACGTGGGCTGAGTTGAAACGTCAGCGGTGAATTATTAAGTTCGTAATTATATTCGTTCACAAAACTTGACAAGGAAATTGTTCGGATGCTCGCGAACAAAAACACAGCCTCGTCGTTTCAACAACTATGCGCGTTTAAGAGCCGGGATTTGTTGGTTCTTAAGTTGAGAAAAAGTAATTTTGTGTTTGCTAATGATCTCGAGATATGCTGATCGAAGAGGGTGAGGGTTAAAGAACTGCAGTCGCCAGCAGTTTCCAGCTCACTTCTCGGCTTCATTTTCTCGAAAGTTTCCTGTCGGTCTTTTCCTCCCAGTTTTTCAGCCGGTGTCATCACTGATTCGAGGCGCACGCTGGAAACTATATCTCCATTGGGAGCCTCCAGGCCGTTTGGATTAGCCACTAAATTTATCTTTCAATCGTAAAAACATTTACGCGAAGTGCATCCGCAACTCGGACTGGACAGAAATGAAAATGTTTCTTCTGTAAAATAATAACAGCTCTGTTTCGCCACTTGGTAAAAACCACAAATTAGGTCAACAAGTGGAACACAAAGCTGCCATCCCGCCGTGGACTGCCTATACATCTTTGCGAAAATGTGGAAGGGACGGAACTCGCGACACATCTTTTACCAGTAACATTAGCGACTTTGTTCGTGATCAGACGGATGCTGCGTCTTATTCGCCGAAATTAATGATGGTGACATTAAAAAATTGCCAGTACAGACGCTTCTGACACGGGATAAACGACGCAGGGACGTCTTCATGTGGCGCAAGGAAATTGAATATTTTTTTAAATGAGGAAAGGCAGAGACTAATGGCGGACACATAAAGGTTTACAAATGCACGAACAAAATACTTGGCAAAATTTTTTTTAATACAACGGAAAAAATATTTCAAGCGTTAAACCATCAGAGCTTTAAATTGTTGTAAATTAAATAGTTCGAATAATTAATTAAGCTAATAGTTGGATTCAGTTTATTATCTAACTTAAAAAAATCACGCTAAAAAGAAATGTAAAACAAATTTTTAAAAAATTGCAGCTAGAAAGAGATATTTTAATGATTTAAAAAAAGCGACCTAAAAATATTTCTCTAAATTATTGTCTTCTTCCTTTGGTCACGAATTAATCACACTGGGTCACATTTTGTGTCTGTTTTTTGTCTTCTACACGCCACTTTTTTATTGCCCTACCAACAGAAAAATAAATAAATAAAACAAGAGCCTATAACATTCTAAACCGCCGAAATGAAATAGTGCTTGAAAGTTGTTTTAATTTAAACTAAGATTTGCTGAAAAAAAATTGCAAAAAATATGCCGATAAAACTAACAATATTTAATAAAAGAGTTCATTCCGGCTCTAAACATAACTTACAATAAGTTTGTATTATATTTAGAAGCCTTTGTTAATTAAAAAAAAAAGTAAAAGATAAAATGTCCGAGAAAAAAACTTTTCACATTTTTCATATTTTTTGAGCTTGAAAATTGGTCAAAAATTAACAAAAAAAACGTTAACCATTAAATAATTATTTATTTTATTTCGTATAAGTATTTCACGATTAAAGTCCGCAAGTTCTGAATAAAAACATTCAGAGCCGGTTTATATAAGCGTCATTAATTTAATCCGCAATGCGTGATTAACTGATCACATGACTAAACTGAACCAATTTGATTGGTCTATTCGCGTTGTTAACTTTTAACGGCGCAATTAACTTTAAATGTGCTTTCTATAAACCGGTCCTCAGACTCTTACGTAAGTAAGTTAGTCTATAAAAGACAGTTCTTACTGTTTTTTTATTGCCCTACCAACAGAAAAATAAATAAATAAAACAAGAGCCTATAATATTCTAAACCGCCGAAATGAAATAGTGCTTGAAAGTTGTTTTAATTTAAACTAAGTTTTTCTGAAAAAAAATTTCAAAAAATATGCCGATAAAACTGACAATATTTAATAAAAGAGTTCATTCCGGCTCTAAACATAACTTACAATAAGTTTGTATTATATTTAGAAGCCTTTGTTAATTAAAAAAAAAGTAAAAGGTAAAATGTCCGAGAAAAAAACTTTTCACATTTTTCATATTTTTTGAGCTTGAAAATTGGTCAAAAATTAACAAAAAAAACGTTAACCATTAAATAATTATTTATTTTATTTCGTATAAGTATTTCACGATTAAAGTCCGCAAGTTCTGAATAAAAACATTCAGAGTCGGTTTATATAAGCGTCATTAATTTAATCCGCAATGCGTGATTAACTGATCACATGACCAAACTGAATCAATTTGATTGGTCTATTCGTTAACTTTTAACGGCGCAATTAACTTTAAATGTGCTTTCTATAAACCGGTCCTCAGACTCTTACGTAAGTAAGTTAGTCTATAAAAAACAGTTCTTACTGTTTTTTTAAATCTAATTAATTTCTTTAAGTATTCAAATGTTTTTTAATAAAGATGTTACTTTTGATTCAATTGTTTTTAAATTTTATGTTGTTTTTTTTTTCATAGTATATGGGCAAACTAAAAGAAGTTATGAAATCTTGCTGCCAAGGCTGTCACTCCAACTGCCTCAATGGTTTGCAATGTTAATACTTTTCTGTTATAGTTTCTTTATTTGTCCCCATTTTTGAGTAAAACCGGAACGGTGTTATTTATTTCCGCCACGCATGGTCATTTTTCAGTTCGACCACCGCAAAAATAAGTCACCCATTTATAAATTCCAGCGTAACATGGATCTGCTCTTTGTGAAATCAAACGTTAAAACACCGATATCGAATTACGATCTATTTTCCGAATTAGTTCTTTTAAAATACGTTTCCAGCAACCGTTAATCCACATACCTCCCTTTAAAAATCCCTCTAAATCATTCGGTTCCGTTCAAAAATTTCTCTGACAAATTCGGCAATAAATTTCTATTTACTTTGATCCTCCCCTAATTTGATAATGCTTGAAATTTCTCGCACAATCACGTAATTTCAGTAGTGATTTCAGCACGGACCTGCGGTGACACACTGGAATAGTAGCAGAATACATGCGGCGTGGGGCGCGTAACTCTATCGGGGATATGAAAGCCATTTGTATTACTTAGCCCAACGATAAAGCTGCGGCTCGGGATAGCTTCACAATTTTCACCAGTATTAAACATGATTTGTGACAGCGCTCTGCAGTTACAGCGGCCTTTACTACTCATCTTATACGACCAAAGAAATGCGCGTTATGGTGATGACCCCCTGACTGCTAAACCAAACAAAATATACAGGGTGTGCCTTTGAAACCCTAGATTAGAAATATTGGTACTTCTAATAACCATAGTCACCTGAAATATTTTAAAATGGTGACACTTCCGGTTATACCGGAAGTCGCTATTAACTTTCTTATTTTAACAGAAAACTATATTTTTAATGCGTTTTTGGATTACTGGAGTTATTTTAAGGTAGTTTCCATAAACTTTCCCCACACCTACATTTAGCAGTTTACGAACTATTTAAGATTTTTAATTTATTTTTTTTGAATTTGCACCTTTTATTTCAAAAATCGATAACTCTGCCATTTTTAAAAATTTGGAAATATTTGTTAGCTCACTTGAAAAGTGTCTAGATCTTTCCCTTGGTGTTTTAAAATTTAATTTTTAATTTATTACGCTAAAACTATTAAAAGAACGAAAAAAAATCAGAAAAAATTTGACCCAAAAAACAGTAATTTTAGGATTTTAAGCCTTAGATTATCTTGTTGACTAGTATTTAACAGAGACCTGAGTGCAGATGTACACTCACGATCAAAATGAATGAAACGGGTTGGTAACAAAAATCTTTTAGGTCATAAATTTTAACAAATAGGTTAGTTTAGAAACTGATCTTCCAGTTAATTTGTAAACTAGTTAAACGTCCACATTAACTGCATCACATCGAAAAAATTTGTGGCGCCTGTTTTAGGAGTGTCATTCTTTTTGAACGTAACTGTATTATCGTTGGGTATCAAAGTTGCTACGTTTTTCTTTTGGACTTGTGCAGTCTTCAGTTTAAATTAAAGTAACTTTTAAACAAAACTTTTTAGCAGCCAAGGTTTAATTTTTAATTGATTACGCTATCAATTTGAGCAAAAAAACAGTAGTGTTAAAACTATTAAAAGAACGAAAAAAAAACAGAAAAAATTTGACCCAAAAAACATTAATTTTAAGATTTTGAGCCTTAAATTATCCTGTTAACTTGTATTTAACAGAAACCTGAGTGCAGATGTACAGTCACGATCAAAATGAATGAAACGGGTTGGTAGCAAAAGTTCGACTAAAATTTTTTAGGTCATAAATTTTAACAAATGGGTTAGTTTAGAAACTGTTCTGCTAGTTAATTTATAAACTAGTCAAACGTCCACATTAACTGTATCACATCGAAAAAATTTGTCGCTACTGTTTTAGGAGTGTCATTCTTTTTGAACGTGACTGAATTTTTGTTGGATATCAAAGTTGCGACGTTTTTCTTTTGGACTTGTGCAGTCGCCAGTTTGAATTAAAGTAACTTTTAAACAAAACTTTTCAGCAGCCAAGGTTTAATTTTTAATTGATTACGCTATCAATTTGAGCAAAAAAACAGTAGTGTTAAAACTATTAAAAGAACGAAAAAAAAACAGAAAAAATTTGACCCAAAAAACATTAATTTTAAGATTTTGAGCCTTAAATTATCCTGTTAACTTGTATTTAACAGAGACCTGAGTGCAGATGTACAGTCACGATCAAAACGAATGAAACGGGTTGGTAGCAAAAGTTCGACTAAAATTTTTTTGGTCATAAATTTTAACAAATAGGTTAGTTTAGAAACTGTTTTGCTAGTTTATTTATAAATTAGTCAAACGTCCACATTAACTGTATCACATCGAAAAAATTTGTGGCTGCTGTTTTAGGAGTGTCATTCTTTTTGAACGTGACTGTATTTATGTTGGGTATCAAAGTTGCAATGTTTTTCTTTTGGACTTGTGCAGTCGCCAGTTTGAATTAAAGTAACTTTTAAACAAAACTTTTCAGCAGCCAAGGTTTAATTTTTAATTGATTACGCTATCAATTTGAGCAAAAAAACAGTAGTGTTAAAACTACTAAAAAAAGGAAAAAAAATCAGAAAAAATTTGACCCAAAAAACATTAATTTTAAGATTTAGTGCCTTAAATTATCTTGTTGACTAGTATTTAACAGAGACCTGAGTGACGATCTACAGTCACGATCAAAATGAATGAATCGGGTTGGTAGCAAAAGTTCGACTAAAATTTTTTCGGTCATAAATTTCAACAAATAGGTTAGTTTAGAAACTGTTTTGCTAGTTTATTTATAAATTAGTCAAACGTCCATTAACTGTATCACATCGAAAAAATTTGTGGCTGCTGTTTTAGGAGTGTCATTCTTTTTGAACGTGACTGTATTTTTGTTGGGTAGCAAAGTTGCGACGTTTTTCTTTTGGACTTGTGCAGTCGCCAGTTTAAATTAAAATAACTTTTAGACAAAACTTTTCAGCAGCCAATTGGAGCAAAAAAACAGTAGTGTTAAAACTACTAAAAGAACGAAAAAAAAATTGACCCAAAAAACATTAATTTTAATATATGTGCCTAAAAATAGAACATGAGTTATTGAAATAACATAATTTTTAGCCATGTACGTGTAAGAAAACATATTATAAATTAAAAATTGGGGCTTCAAAACGCGAATACAGTTGAAGAAAAATGTAGGAAAAAGCAATAAACTTTTTTTATTAGGCAATTTTTATTTACCGTGCTGATTTTTCCACACTTGTGTGTTGTTTTATCTCCCGTGACACATATTAATAGCCCACCTCTCACCCCCGTAAATATAATTTAGGTAATCAACCCTCGGCTTCGTCGCAATTAACTTAGAGTTAGCGTATAATTTTCGGGTCGTTTTGGAATTAGGGATTATGCTAATTGCGTTTCGCATTGCCTGTTGTAATACTTATTTATAATTATTGCTTTAAATGGCTCTCTTTATGAACCCGCACTAGTTTGCGTTCCATCAATCGATGTTTTGCAAACACACAACATTGAATCATTTTTGTGGTTTGAAACTTTTTTTGTTTGGAATAAATCAGGACAATGTGGATCCATCCTCCCGAGGCCGTGTATCTAATACAGCGGTACACAAATGAACAATAAAGCACAATCCGGTCGAACAATGTTGATAGAAGCCGGTTCAGTAGTGGAGAGCTTCTGCATCGTTGCTTTACAATAAATGATTTAGTCGAGTCCTGAAAATATGGAAAGTGGGTTGCCGTGTATCGGCTGGGGACCCAAAAAAATATACGACGGAGCCAAATGCTGGCGACACACTTGATGTGGGCCAACAATGTATTCCACGAAGACGGAACTTTTATTATTGATTTTGCCTGCGTCTCATTATACCCTCTTCTCTGGCACTAGACAGGGAAAATCTGCTTAAAGGTGAAATCCGACATTGACAGGACAAACAGGAGGCACACAACTTCCAGCGCACGATAATTTTCGTTTGGTTGTTTCACTTTTCTGCGGCCGATAAATCAGGCGACACTTTTTATTCAAATCATACGAATGTTTCCATTGTGTTCGAAATAACAGCCGATAGAAGCTGAATATCGGGCTAGTATCTGTAAGGGCTGGTTGAGCGCTCGATAGGTGGATATGGTGAATGCCTCTCGATTTGTGATTCGCTGAACACAGAATAAAATTGATGTGAGAGGTGAATTACATTAAGAGGAGAACGCATAAATATTTAACAGGTTTTTTGTGCCTCATGAACGAGATAGATTCAAGCTTTGGATTTTTTTTTCGACGATGTAAATTTCGAAGGACCCTTCATAAATTCCAAAATTTGACTACCGAAATAAACCAAATGAAATTTTGCGATTCCATCGCACAAAAAATTCACGTTTAAATAATTCGCAACCTTCCTTCAATAATTTTTTCATTCTCAAGCTGTATCTGTAGAACTGTTATACTGATTCTTTTAAAGCCTACGTACAACCATATCTAAGAAAAGCGATCCTAAATTCAACTAAATTATTTTTTATTTAATTTTTTTAATTTTTAATTATGTTATTATTAATTATGTTATTTAAATAACTCATGTTCTATTTGTAGGTACATATCTTAAAATTAATGTTTTTTGAGTTAAATTTTTTCTGTTTTTTTTTCGTTCTTTTAATAGTTTTAACACTACTGTTTTTTTGCTCAAATTGATAGCGTAATCAATTAAAAATTAAACCTTGGCTGCTGAAAAGTATTGTTTAAAAGTTACTTTAATTTAAACTGGAGACTG
The DNA here is from genome assembly GCF_031307605.1 of Tribolium castaneum. Taxonomy (NCBI): domain Eukaryota; kingdom Metazoa; phylum Arthropoda; class Insecta; order Coleoptera; family Tenebrionidae; genus Tribolium; species Tribolium castaneum. The sequence continues at coordinate 5,873,162 of NC_087400.1, forward strand.
CACAAGTCCAAAAGAAAAACGTAGCAACTTTGATATCCAACAAAAATACAGTCACGTTCAAAAAGAATGACACTCCTAAAACAGCAGCCACAAATTTTTTCGATGTGTTACAGTTAATGTGAACGTTTGACTAGTTTGTAAATTAACTAGCAGAACAGTTTTTAAACTAACCTATTTGTTGAAACTTATGACCTAGAAGATTTTAGTCGAACCTTTGCTACCAACCCGTTTTATTCATTTTTATCGTCACTTCATCTACACACAGATTTCTGCCAGATACTAGTCAACAAGATAATTGATGGCTCAAAATTGGAAATAATTAATAAGAGAGTTTACTTCAGTCTTGGAACATAATCGAAAAAAATACATACAATAAAACTTACTTACTTTATTTTTAATTTTTGAGTATTATTTTGACTCAATCGAAAATCAAATTGCTTTTTTTTAAATATGGGTCAGACGATAATGTCAGAAGGATTTTTCAATAATTGTTGCACATTTTTGCACTTTTATAACAAAATTATAGTTTGCGGAATATCTTGTGACTATTACAAAACAAAACTGTAAGTAAGTACAATATTTTCATTAGATACGGAATTGTTTTAAACAATATTCCAACAAAGTACAAAATTGGTGGATGCGCCGGATATATTTGGTATTGTTACATGTTATTTTAGCTGTTGCTTACCCTTAATGGTATTAAAGATTGAGCTGATAACTATGGCAAAAATTACACGTACTAGCAAAGTAAAAAATTGCTGAATACGCTTATCATTTTGTTTAGAAATCATTGTTAGCGATTCTTTTAAAGCAATTTTATTTCATCAGATGTTATTTTTACTGTTTTCTTTATGGCACTTTGCAATATTTAATAAAAAATCCAGGTGATAAAAATAATAATAAAACCTATTTTCAAAATTAAAAATTGGTGGATGCGCCGGGAATTTTTTTAAGAATTATTGTTAGCGATTTTTTTAAAGTAATATAATATTGTCAGATGTTGTTTTTACTGTTAATAAAACACACTAGCAAATTTAAAAATGGTGGATGCGCCAAAAACAATTTTTTAGATAATCATTGTTAGCAATTCTCAAAGCAATTTGACTTTATCAGATGTTTTTTTACTATTATTTACTCCTTATGGCACTTTGTATTATTTAATAAAAAATACACTTGATAAAAAATGTAAAAATTAAATTTATTAAAAAGTAATAAACTGGTGGATTTTTTTTTAATTTAAATTTTGTTGGCGATTTTCTTTAAGCAATTTAATATCGTCAGATAATATTTTTACGGTTGTTTTTTCTTTATAGTACTTTGTATTACTTTATACAAAAACTAGTTCATAAAAATTACAAAAATAAAACACACTAGCAAAGTTAAAAATAATGGTGGATGCGAAGGACATTTTTTTTCCATAATCATTGTTAACAATTCTCTTAAAGCAACTCGATTTTGTAAGATGTTTTTTTACTGTTATTTACTCTTTATGACCCTTCGTATTATTTTATAAAATTATTGGCGATTTTCTTAAGACAATTTAATATCCTCAGTTGTTATTTTTGTTGTTGTTTACCCTTTATGGTACTTTGTATAACTTGACACAAAAACTAGTTGATCAAAATGACAAAAACAAAATACCACCAAATTTAAAAATGGTGGATGCGCCGAAAACAATTTTTTTAGTTAATCATTGTTAGCGATTCACTTAAAGAAATTTGATTTCATCAGATGTTTTGTTACTATTATATACTCTTTATGGTAGTTTGTATTATTTAATAAAAAAATCCACCTGATAAAAATTGCAAAATATAAACCTATTACCAAATTTATAAATTGGTGGATGTGCGAAGCATTTTTTTTAATTTAAATTTTGTTGGAGATTTTCTTCAAGCAATTTAATATCGTCATATGTTATTTTTACTGTTGTTTGCCCTTTATCTTAATTTGTATTACTTTACACAGAAACTAATTGATAAAAATGACAAAAATAAAATACACTAGCAAAGTTAAAAACAATGGTGGATGCGTCGGGCATTTTTTTCCATAATCATTGTTAGCAATTCTCATAAAGCAATTTAATTTTGTAAGATGTTTTTTTACTGTTATTTGCTCTATATAACCCTTCGTATTATTTTATAAAATTATTGGCGATTTTCTTAAGACAATTTAATATCGTCAGATGTTATTTTTACTGTTGTTTACCCTTTATAGTACTCTGTATAATAACTTCATACAAAAACAAGTTGATAAAAATGACAAAAATAAAACAATATCAAATTTAAAAATGGTGGATGCGACGAAAACAATTTTTTTAGTTAATCATTGTTAGCGATTCTCTTAAAGAAATTTGATTTCATCAGATGTTTTGTTACTATTATATACTCTTTATGGTACTTTGTATTATTTAGTAAAAAAATCCACCTGATAAAAATTGCAAAATATAAACCTATAGCAAAGTTATAAATTGGTGGATGCGCCGGGCAATTTTTTTCCAAAATCATTGTTAACGATTCTCTTAAAAAAATTTGATTTTGTAAAACGTTTTTTTACTTTTATTTGCTCTTTATGACCCTTTGTATTATTTTATAAAATTATTAACGATTTTCTTAAGACAATTTAATATCGTCATATGTTATTTTTACTGTTGTTTACCCTTTATGATACTTTGTATTATTTAATAAACAAATCCACTTGATAAAAATTGCAAAATATACACCTATTAGCACAGTTATAAATTGGTGGATGCACGGAGCATTTTTTTTTAATTTAAATTTTGTTGGCGATTTTCTTTAAACAATTTAATATCGTCAAATGTTATTTTTACTGTTGTTTGCCCTTTATCGTACTTTGCATTACTTTACACAAAAACTAATTGATAAAAATGACAAAAATAAAACACACTAGCAAAGTTAAAAATAATGGTGGATGCGCCGGGCATTTTTTTTCCATAATCATTGTTAGCAATTTTCATAAAGCAATTTAATTTTGTAAGATGTTTTTTTACTGTTATTTACTTTTTATGACCCTTTGTATTATTTTATAAAATTATTGGCGACTTTCTTAAGACAATTTAATATCCTCAGTTGTTATTTTTGTTATTGTTTACCCTCTATGGTACTTTGTATAACTTCACATAAAAACTAGTCGATAAAATTGACAAAAATAAAACACCACAAAATTTAAAAATGGTGAATGCGCCAAGAACATTTTTTTTAGTTAATCATTGTTAGCGATTCTCTTAAAAAAATTTGATTTCATCAGATGTTTTGTTACTATTATATACTATTTATGGTACTTTGTATTATTTAATAAAAAAATCTACCTGATAAAAATTGCAAAATATAAACCTATTACCAAATTTATAAATTGGTGGATGCGCGGAGCTTTTGCTTTTGATTTAAATTTTTTTGGCGATTTTCTTTAACCAATTTAATATCGTCAAATGTTATTTTTACTGTTGTTTGCCCTTTATAGTATTTTGTATTAATTTATACAAAAACTAATTGATAAAAATGACAAAAATAAAACACACTAGCAAAGTTAACAACAATGGTGAATGCGCCGGGCATTTTATTCCATAATCATTGTTAGCGATTCTCTTAAAGCAATTTGATTTTGTGAGATGTTTTTTTACTGTTATTTACACTTTATGACTTTTTGTATTATTTTATAAGTAATCCAGCTCTTAAAAATGTCAAAAATTATACCAACTGGCTAGTAAATTATAATTGGTGATTGTACCAAACATTATTTAAAATAATTATTATTCGCGGTTCTCTACAGTTTACTCTTTGTAGTACTTATTTTATACGAGATCAAGCTCATAAAACAAACCAAAGTTAAATTTACTACAAAAATTAAAAAATTGGTGGATGCGTCACGAATATTTTTCTAATAATAATTAGATATTATTATTATGATTATGGTAATTTGTGTTACTTTATGCAAGATCTAGTAATAAATAAGGCAAAAATTAAAGTAACTAATAAAGTCAAAATTTGGTGGATGCGCCGGGATAAAATATACTTATTCTAATTATTATTATCGATAATTTCCTAGCAATTTATTTGTTTTTAAATTATTGTACAAGTACTTTTTAACAATTAACTTAATCTAAACTTGGTCTCGACTTAAAAAATAAACGTAAATTTAAATAAAACAAAAAACTGATCTTGTTTCGATGTACTTAGTTACAAAATCACTTTTTCGAAAACTAATTCATAGATATCTCAATGTTGGTAAGTAGTTTTGAATGCAACTAATACATGTGTATGTTGAAGAGGGAGCATAAAGCCGGCGACAAATTGAATCGACTTAACGACTCGGTGGCATTGTTCTTCTTTAACCCTTAATCCTGTAGTAAATTCAGCGGCGTTTCTTCAGCGGACGGAAGTCCTCATACAATTTGAAATCCAATTAACTGTTGGTGGGACTTGGATGCATTGCGCAGCTCAATTGAGCCTGAGATTCTAGGATAACAATTGCGGACACGATCGGAAAGTTTCATTAATGAAATGTACTCCCTTCTAGACCATTACCGGAATATAAAGTTTGCAATTTATTACAGACATCGGATTATGATACTGTAAGAGAAGAATTCCAATTTCCGAATTAATTGCTGATTTATATTTTGCCAAAATCGATTCTAATGCTCCGTTTGGAAATACAGACGAAAGAAAACGCTATTTGATTATTAAGTACCGTCTGGGTGCGTTGTTAACACAGTTGTTTGTGACAGTACACACAGTCTAGTTAATTTCCATTACAAAACAATGTTACACAACTTAACAATGACTTTAATGTACTGAAAATACGCCGCTGGTTTATTTCAAGGCCCTGCTGTCGAACGCATGCCACAATTTATGCATTCAAAAATTTTTATATTTGAAGTTTGTTTGGCTTTATTGTTCAAAATCGCAATAAAAGCGCGATGCTTTCGCAGAATAATATTTCGGGTTATTTAATGCAACTGGGGCGTTGTTTATTGCTGTTCTTAAGACGACAGCATCAACTAAACTTAATGTTTTAAACTCGAATATACGCGCTCTCAAAAACTTGGGCTGTATTTATGTCGCTGCACATTCATTGTAATTACCAAGAGTAAAGCTCTTCTGGCGACTGTCCACACGTTCTTGTGAAACTGCTGTCTCCATTACAGAACACATGCAATAAATTAGATATACTGCCACCGGAATATTTTACAACTTTATTTTTCTTCAAGGTATTAACTTGTCAAAGCCAGATTTATTGCGACGAAATATTAAAACGATAATTTAATACAAGCGATTCAAAAATGGTGGATGCGCCGGGCTGGCAACTGATAAAAGCCACTATTATGCAACCTGTAACAATAGTACCTCATTGTTTGAAGTATTTTTTACTGTAAATCGCTAAAATTGTTTGCGCTCGTAAACCTTGTAATTAGATAAACTATTGTTGTAAATGCTGTAGAGAAAAGTGTAATTCTTTTTACGGTCGATGAAATTATACAATGTTTCAGCAACCGAATATTTAATAAAATTTATCATAAAACTGGTAGAACAAAATCAACAACAGTGAACGTCACTTCTGCTCCACGTTCAAATATCAGCATTCAGCACAAACGATAAAACTCATTACTGTTATCGCCATAACGCAACATAAATAATTTTGATGGTTTTATTCGAAAATGGATGCAGGATGCAGCAATCCACTGTCGCTGATTATATCTGCATAAATTATTATTTTAGGGCAAATTTCTGGAGCACCTGGATTGAAATTACCTTTCTTGATAATCTCAAGTCCATCCAGGTTTTAATTTTTAAATAACTTTTATTTTTACAGCTGATAATATATTATACTCGTATAAACAAAAAGACGTTTTTAGTGTGAGAAAGTGTTAAAAATAACCAATTCAATATTATTGACTTTCCATTTTTTTCAAAAATTTAATTTTAGAATAGGTATATTGATGATATATTATTAATCGAGGAAGGAGAATGAGCGAACTAAAAGATTACTTTAGAAATAGAAAAAAATAACAATATTAACTTTCTAAATTTAACATAAAAAAAAGAAAATAAAACAGAATTCAAAATCATTCACACTTCTCACATCATACCGATAGATTCTAGTCATTATAATAGACATAAACTTGCAAGTATTTACAGTTATATAATTAAATATCATTAAAAAATAGCCAGAGAGAATGAATTTTCAAACAGTTGATAAAAACTACTATTAAAAAAATGTGAACAAAAAATGTTACATATAATAGAAAACACAACAGAAATTAGTAATAAAATAACAAATAAATCTATCATTTTTACAGGTAAAAAAACATATGCAATAAAAAATATATTAACTAATCATGTTAAAAACTAATTTCAAACCATATAATAAAAAACTTAGAAAATCAGTTAATAAACACCAAAGTTAAAAAAAAATTATTTGATTAATCAGGAAATTATAAAATATGGTGTAGTGATTATAATGTAGTAAATGTGTGACAAAGTGACAGAAAACACAAATCACAAGTTTAATAAAGATACTTATTCAAAATTGATACACCAATGTTCATCAGGACCAAAATTAACAGCATTAGAAAACCTGGAAATTTACATTCTGAAACATTTTCAATGAGCGAACATAAAAAACAACTCCATTTTATACGATTTTTTGTCATTATATTATATCATATTTTTATATAGTTTTAGTATCAACAATTTATTATATTTTTTATTATAAGTATATCATAACTATAATAATGCTTCAATTAGTTTCAATAAATTTGTTATAATTCGATCATAATTTAATTTTTCAAAAAAGAAAAATCACAATTTGTAATTAATATAATAAATCCATATTGTACGTTTTATGATATAATTGTTAATTAATTAATAATAACTATATATTTTATTTATTATATATTTTCTAATATGTAAAATTTAGGTATATATAGGGTGATTCTTTTAGGGCCAACATTAGAAACTTTTCAACTTCTAATACAGCTAGAGCTTTAAAATTTTGTATACGATCCAAGTCGACCATTTTAAATTCAACTAACTTATTTTCAAAATGGCTGACCTTCCGAAACTAGAAAAAATTTGGCGCCAAGTTTGAAATTTTAAATAGTAACCACACATTTTTATTGCACATTTGAATCTATCTTCTTAAGCTGAGTAAAATTTACCAAAGTTGTTGATATTGCCTGTTATAGTTTTTGACATATGTCAATTTTTTTGTAAAAACTTTCATTAGCAAGAGTTCATCTAAGATATCACAGCCCTTGAACCCTTTGTGATAAATGAATATTTTTTATGCGTTCGGTAACCGAAAGTTTGAAAAGTCTTCTAAAATTTTCAAAATTGTGATCTGTCAAAATTCATGGCTACTATGATTTTTTGAAAATGGTAATCAAAGAACTCCTATAACTCACTTTTTTCGAACTTAATTCGTTGTTAAAAGATAACAATGCAAATGGACCAATCAAATTTGTTCAATTTGATCATGTGATCACTTAGTTCGCATTTAATTGCAGATTAAACTAACGACGCCTCAATAAACTGGTCCTAAGTTAATTAAGTTAATATTTATATTTAATTATCCATTTTTTTACTATTTAGCAAAGAAGTTGTAAACCAGTGGTAGAGGTGGTTCCATATCTGGTGGCGAACTGACAGTGATATAAAAGTCTCTTGAAGTGCACTCATAATGAAATACATGGGCGTGCATTTTTTTTGTTAAAATTTATTTTGTTGTCATTTTAACATTCATAAATTTTGCGAACGAAGATACATAGAAAAAATTACAATTATTGTTAATAATTTCTTCATTATTCTTCATCTTACGTATCTCATTATAATTTTTTAAAGGCTATCAGTGGATTCAAAAATCATTTTATTACGACAGCTATAAGCAATTTTTTTTTTCAATAGTAAACATGTGTTTAATGCCAAATTCAGTCATTCTTGACAATGTCAGTTCGCCACCAGATTTGGAATTCGGAAGCAACATTACCGTTGGGGGCGCCACTGTGATAGGTTGAAAACAGTAACCATAAATGGCGGGAAAATGTTTATTCGGATATTTTGAGCGTTGTACGAATTTTGGGGCTTCACAATTATTGCATTGCCTATGAGGAATGATTATTGTATCTTTGATGCAAGAAACTTATGTTGACAAATGAGAGATGACGAGGAAAACACGAATAACGAATGACTGTTTGGTTCACTTTCTTTATTGGAAAATTATTACAAAGACACTGAAAAGCCTACCTTTTGGCATAATTTACGTTTAAATGTATCAGCAGTTGTTAATTTTTATTGTAGTTTTGTAGATTTACCGCAGCATTTCATGATTTTTTCAGTGGAAAATTCTAACCTAAAATTCATAACACTTCACTAATTTATTGGTTTCTTGAGCCCAACCTTATGTTCGCTGTGATCCATTACTTATAGTCTTTAATCAGACAACTGTTTGATAACACTTTGTAATGAAAATAAATCTTTTTCACTTTTTATCCACTTTCAAGTTCCAACAACAAACACTTTATACCACGAAAAACTACAGAACCAAAGTCAACGCTAGTATTTACCACCATGTACTTTTAAAGTAATTCTTTCTATTGTAAGTAATTAACACTATACACGCAAAATTGTTGAACAATTCATTAAATGTCAGTTAAATGTGGCATTACGAAAATTTCTTTACTGTTTTCGACATAGTTCAAAAGTCATCACCAGAGGGCGTCTAGTTAATTTTATTTCCGAATAAGCTCTATCTCCTTGACATTTCGTAGTAATCCAAATATTTTTTTAATGTTCAAATGTAATTATAAAAATACTGGGTGATAAAAAAAAACCTGACTTGGTTTGATTTGTGGTGTTATAGGTCACGTAATTAAGACATGGGTTTAAAGTTTTGTGTGACTCAGCCTGTATGGCGTTATTTGGTCGTTATTCTGTGTGTTTTTGCACCGTAATCGCTTAAAACCGCCATAAAGAAACCTAAAACTTGCGAAATTCGAGTCGTAGCTTTTCCCCTCGAACAATTTTGATTGAAATTGTCCCTCCGGACTCATATTCCGTTGATGTAAGTTTAAAGTATCCACTAACACTCCGCTGGATGCAAAAGTATTTGAAAAAACTGAATAAACATCTTGGTAGGAAACTAATCAAGACTGGAGTCCGGGCAAATTACTTTCGTTAATGGGCGCGTTGTAAAATATATGTCAGAAAATGCGCCGTGTTTCCGTAATGACTGAAGCGTTGGTATTAAAAACGTGCTTAGGCTCGCTTCGCCTACTCCAAAGACCGTATTAGCCAAATCTGCACGTCGTCGTGTATCCTGGCCAATAGCCTTGTATGCTCCTTAAATCTGAGGATTTACCCGACGAAAACGTGAGTCGAGAACAAGGTAACACAAATGAAAGCGCTTCTGCAGGTGTTTTAAACTTTAAACATCACTGCACACATATTCGGTTTCCTTGTCAGAGACGGGTTTCAGGCGTGATTCTCAACCCAACGAAAAAAGTAAATAGAGAGGGTTTATGGCTTTCGAAATTGCGATGAATGACGGGCTGACTCGGGAAACACAGCCAGAGCTCACGACCAGGAAGAAAAATAATCAGATTTGACTAAACTACCACTAAAACATTTGTACTAAGCATTATCATTAATTGGTTGATATCATTTACTAGAGCTGCAAAAAATGAATTGTTTTTAAAGTAGTGCAAATGTAATCAAATCAAAGTGTTTTATATTTTTGTTTCAATAAAACTTTCTCGATCGATATTTTAAAATACAATCAAATATACCAAGTATCTATGGAGCAATCACGTTATCTATTAATTGTAATGTTGGTTGCTTAAAAAATTATTTCAGGCTTATTATTACTCGTGGACCATCCTCTATAGTTTGAAATGTCGATTTATTTAAAAAGTTTGTGTTAAAATATCTGCAAAAGACGGTCAGTACCTGGGGCCTGGTAGCTCAGTGGTATAAGCGCCACTTACGACGGGGGAGGTCGGGTGTTCGAACCCGGATCAGGGTACACAATTTTTCTATGAAAAAAAGTGTAGAAAAGGTAAGGAAACAACACGTAAGCAAAAATAAGGAAATGAAAGAACACATAGACGTATAGAAATAGAATTAGAAATAAGAAAATAATACGGCAAAAAGTAAAAGTACATAAAGGCGCCAAATTGTAAACGTAAGAGCACATCCTAATAAAGGGAAAATACCTTTTGTTTTGAGAGAAAAAGAGATGAACGTAAAGGTGAAACATAACTTCAAACTTTAGTTGAATCCTTAGATGACTTACTTCTTAAATTATAAAAAAATTAAACGAATATATTTAATTTATCTCTAGAAACTTTTAGTTAACTGAGTTTGTTTAGTTATGTCCCAAAAAACATTGTTAATAAAAATCATGGCCACTACGAATCCAGTAGGATTTGTGCACGTCCACTATTTTTGACTAGAAAATACACAAATTTGGTGATTTTAAGAGAAATTATGTCCATTTTCGGTCAATAACGTGCTGAAAGTCACAAAAAAAATAAAAACAATTTTAAAATTATAGAATCAACTTATACACCCGGTATCTTTTGATGAAATCTGGTGAAAAATTAGAGAATTAAATTGAAACAAAGTGGAAGAAAATGTTTTCTCGAGCTAATTCGCCGACTTTTGAACTGAATGTATTTGCGTTTTAGGTGAATTATTGCAATTATATAGTATGTAAAGTTGATTTATTTAAAAAGTTTGTGTTAAAATATCTGTAAAAGACGGTCAGCACCTGGGCCCTGGTGGCTCAGTGGTATAAGCGCCACTTACGACGGGGGAGGTCAGGTGTTCGAACCCGGATCAGGGTAACAATTTTTCTATGAAAAAAAGTGTAGAAAAGGTAAGGAAACAACACGTAAACAAAAATAAGAGATTGAGAGAACACATAGACGTATAAATGTATAGTGAAGCATAAAACTGACAGAAATAAGAAAATAATGCGGCAAAAGGTAAAAGTAAGTAAAGGCGCCAAATTGTAAACGTAAGAGCACATCCTAATATAGGAAAAATACCTTTTGTTTTGAGAGAAAAAGAGATGAACGTAAAGGTGAAGCATGACTTCAAATTTTAGTTGAATCCTTAGATGACTTACTTCTTAAATTATAAAAAAAATAAACGAAAACATTTAATTTATCTCAAAAAATTTTTAGTTAACTGAGTTTGTTTACTAAAGTCCCGAAAAACATTGTTAATAAAAATCATGACCACTGCGAATACAGTAGGATTTGTGTACGTCCACTATTTTTGACTAGAAATACACAAATTTGGTGATTTTTTGGGAAATTATGTCCACTTTCGGTCAAAAACGTGCTGAAAGCCACTAAAGAGGTAATAATAATTTTAAAATTGTAGAATCAACTTGAACGCCTGTATTTTTTGATGCAATTTGGTGAAAAATTAGAGAATTAGATTTAAAAAAGTGGAACAAAATGTTTTCTCGATCCAATTCGCCGACTTTACTACACTTTTCTTTCAAAGTTTTGTATTTTTGTTTTATATTTTTTTGTTTTTTAAAATCACAGCAAATCACAGTGACTAAAAAAATTGCTGCCTGCCTTAATACGGCATTAATAACGTTTTGTGTTTCAAACATGGACGTGGCTAAACGTTTACAGAGTGATTGAACATTTCAGATTATAATTAATCCATTTGCTGTTGTTTTTAATTTCGTCTAACTCAGTCCGAGTTAGTGAATTTATTGACGTATTCAAATTGCGTCGAAATTCAAATTTCCAATTCAGCGAAATTTATAGTAATTAAATGTGATCGCGACATGACAGATTGAGGTAAATGTGAGCTAGCAATATACACATAAATGTACATACATTGTCCAATCAATATTGTTATCTCTTCGTGTGTACACTGGGCCCTGCCATTAATAAATTATGCAACATTTACTAGCACTGCTTGTCGGAAAATGTCATTTTCCCCTCCGAGAAAGACTCCCTGTCAACATGTTTTAATTTTAAATGCGGCGCCGCCAACTCACGATAATGACCGTTCCGGTGGAAAAGTGATTACTAAGCTTCCGGATGCAACAGTCGCTGTTTAAAAATTAAGCTCTTGGCAAGATGCACAAACATAACGAATTCTAAAATCTTGCCAAGGGATCTGTTTCATAGCTCCAGCGGTAAGTGAATGTAACGGCGGAGTTTAATGATTGAATTCGCAAAGTTGAATGAAAAATTCGCAGAGCTTTTAAGTAGACAATAATTACACAAAGTTGGATAAAACTCTCTTCGAAATTATAATTATTTCTCCGGCTTTATCCCGCTGCAATTAGAATATTAGGTGAAAAGGAGTGATGAATGGCTTTAATTCTATAAGAGTTGCAGAAATACTTTAAGGTGGCGCCACCGCTCGAAATTCAACCAACTCTATGCGATATATAAAACAATGTTATATTTGTGAACCCGCAATAAAATTTTCAACGGTTCGCGTCTTGCCAACGTTGTAAAATTTTTATTTCTGCGTCATTATAATTCTCGAGATTTTTTCTTGTAGATTTATAACACAATATACCAGCGAAATCTTTTAATCGTGGCCTACTTTACCCGCAACTGATAAGAAAAATAATGCATACGTTACTTATTATTCACTTATTGCAACAAAGCCGGAGCTTAAACATTATTTATCTTGTTGTGTAGTTATTAAAGTGTCAAGAGACAACTTATTTTTCCTTTCCGTCGGTGTTTTATGATTTCTATAAAATGATTTATAAGGCTACTAGATTTGCATAATACATTGCAACGCCAACGTTTAAATTCTTTTTTTATTTCGCCGAATCAATCTTTATTTGTTTTCGGAGCAAGAAAACAGCACTCACACCTCCATTATAAAAGTTTACGGCGCCACTTGGGTTACTCCATTGGCCATCATTTATACGTTCCTTAGCAACACCTTTGAAAACAAACACGACTGTCAATTATTGCACAAAGTTTCCTCACACGGTGGGCTGTAGGTAAACAAAACGTTAAACTTTCAAAGTTATTTATTTTCCAAGGTAAATATTTAAGAATTAAGCTTTTCCATGAAGGACAACGAAGCCGCTATTATTATACAGAAATGTGTCAGGAGATATTTATCGAAGAACAAGGCGGCTACGAAAACAAAAACAGATAAGAACCAAAAGTAAGTCAACAATTCCAAGTGACGCATCTTTTTTTATATATTTTTTTTAATTAAAACAGTGTTACCCATGACGAAATAAAACAAGTCCTAGAGGAAATTCATTTATTTCAGAAGAAATTACAATCAAATATGAAGAAAAAAGACGAAATCAAGAAACTGTGTTTAAGCATTGATGAGATTTCCACGGAACTAAAATCGATAACTAAATTAGAACACTGTAAGCAATTAGAGACGTCGTTTTCCAATGAAACGTACGAAAAAATTCAGCAAAAACACCGGGAACAAATCGGGCAAATAAATTCAAAATGGTGGGAAAAATTAGATATTTTCGAGGATCAATAATTTTTATGACCGATTGAGTTACCAAATTTTTTTTAACAAGTGTGTGATAATTATGTATACAATGTTACCCAGTTGAGTTTCAGATGTTTTGAAATTATAAACTTTATTTAATAAATGTTTAACAATGTTTTACCGAATTTCATTTTTTGTCTGTTGCCATAAATTTAACTGTTTGTTCATTTATATTCTAACTGTCTTGTACGTTTCTGTGAATGTACTTTTCTAGCCTTGGAAAGCTCCCCAAAAAACTCGCAGTATGCTCTGATATTTTCACGGATGTTATAGAACAATTTTTATCATTGTATTCAAAGGCGATGTGTTATGTGTGTTGAACAACAAGGAAGACATTTCCAACAGTTTTTAAATGATAATAAATAAATATTTTAATAAAAATTTGTTCTTTTTAATTGTCAAAAAGTATGAGAGTTATGAGAGAACGAATTTATCACAAACATAAAAAATAATTGTTTTTTAACTTCGCAGCACACTATTTTTTTTAAGTAATTATTTGTTATTTCTGGAGTGTAAATTTTAAATTTAACGTCCATCAAAGGTCAATATCTCTAATAAGTAATAATAAACCAGTTATGAAGCGTTTTCGGATCGTTGACAGCCTGTACATTTCAAAAACTAGAGCCCTTAAAATCTGTTTGCAGTTTTGAAATCAGCGTCCAACAATTTCTTAACAACAACAAAAAATATTCAGTAAACTTTCGCCATTTATTTTGGTGAACTCGATGAGCTCGCGCAATCTACATTTTACACTTCAATGGCTCCAAACTGCCATCACAACCGGGCTGAAATCCCTAGCGTCACCGCCTTGTTTCTGACGTTTATCTGACATTTCGTTAACCAACAAATCAAAATATCTCATTTTACCAAAAAAACGATGAAATAACACAATTCATCACTTAAAAACTCACGTCCGGGTCGAAGGTACGCCCAACACTTTTTTTACAGTTTCATAACATTAAATAATTAACAGGAAACTAAATCAAAATGGCCCGTCCTCTCGCCCCCAGCGAGCGGAAAATCGCCGAAAAACTCATCATCCTCAACGACAGGGGCATCGGCATGCTCACACGCATCTACAACATTAAAAAAGCCTGCGGAGACGCCAAATCCAAGCCGGGGTTTCTCTCCGACAAGAACTTGGAGTCTTCGATCAAGAGCATTGTGCGGCGGTTTCCGAACGTCGACAGCAAGAACTTGACTGCGATTCAAGGGCTCAGGAACGAGATAATCAAATCTTTGTCGCTGTATTACTACACGTTCGTCGATTTGCTTGATTTCAAAGACCACGTTTGCGAGTTGTTGACTAGCATGGGGGCGTTTCAAATCGAGCTTGATATTTCGCTCAATTTCGAACTCACTAAGCATTATCTTGACTTGGTGACGACCTACGTGTCTCTGATGGTGTTGCTGTCGCGGGTTGAGGACCGCAAGGCCGTTCTGGGGCTTTTTAACGCCGCTTATGAAATCGTGCATTCCTCGCCCGATTCAAGCTTCCCGCGGTTGGGCAACATGATCATGGAGTATGAGATTCCGTTTAAAAAGTTATGCGAGGAGTTTGTGCCCCACACTAAGCTGCTTCTAAGCGCCTTGAACTCGCTTCTACCCATTTATATCGCCCGGAATGTCTCGGCTGATAAATGGCGCTCTGAATTGAAGTTGAGTCTAGTAGGCAACCCAGCTTCGCTCCTCAAGCCGGTGATAGCCGACCGGATGTCGTGCGAGTACGTCTCGCTTGATACCATGGAACGCTGGATTGTCTTCGGTTTGTTGCTAATTCACCCGCACTTGCAGCAAGATCATTTGAATAAATTATGGATCAATGCGCTTGAGTCGTCTTGGGTCTTGCCCCTGTTCCGGGACGAGGTTATCTACACCCATCAGTACATCTGTGGGTACTTTGATACCATCAAGGGCTATAGTAAAAGGGCGTCCGAGGTTAAGGATTGCCACAGTCAAGCGATACAAAAGGCTGGGTACAAACACCGCGAACGCCGAAAATTCCTAAGGACGGCCCTCAAAGAATTAGGCTTGATTTTGATGGACCAGCCGGGGCTTTTGGGGCCGAAGGCCCTCATGGTCTTCATGGGTTTGTGCTACGCACGGGACGAGGTCTTATGGTTGTTGCGTCACAACGACAACCCACCCCAACAAAAAAACAAGGGTAAATCGACCGAGGATTTAGTCGATAGACACCTGCCAGAACTCCTCTTCCACATGGAAGACTTACGGGTGTTGGTCCGAAAGTACAGTCAAGTCATGCAAAGGTACTACGTCCAGTACCTCTCACACTTCGACGCCTTGGTCCTCAAAGACATGATCCAGAAAAACTTGGGTTCGGTGGGCGAAGACGAGTGCATAATTCTCTCCTCTTTGTGCAACACCATCTCGGGCCTTTCGGTCAAACAAGTCGAAGACAACGAAACGTTCAACTTCTTCGCCTTCCGCTTGGACTGGTTCCGCTTGCAGGCGTACATGTCCACAGGCAACGCCCTCTTGCGCATCATGGACAACAAAGACCTGGCCCAGTTTTTGGACACCGTGCAATTCCACACGAAAATGGTCGACAATCTGGACGAAATGCTAGTCGAGACTTCGGATTTATCAATCTTCTGCTTCTACAACCGCATTTTCGAGGACCAGTTCCACATGTGTCTGGAGTTCCCGGCCCAGAACCGCTTCATCGTGGCCTTCCCGTCGATCTGCTCCCACTTCCAGCACTGCACGCACGAGCTGTGCCCCGAGGAGCGCCACCACATCCGCGAACGCAGCCTGTCGGTGGTCAACGTCTTCCTGGACGAGATGGCCAAGGAAGCCAAGAACATTATCACGGCGATTTGCGACGCCCAGTGCAAGATGAGCGACAAGCTCCTGCCCAAAAACTGCGCCCACTTGATCTCGCAGCAAATGAACCGCAAGAAGAAGGAGAAGAATAAGAAGAACACCCTCGAGATCGAGAAACCGGGCAAGGAGAGTTACAGGAAAACGAGGGAGAATTTGACGACTATGGATAAGTTGCACATGGCTTTGACCGAGCTCTGCTATGCTATTAACTACTTCTCGAATATAAACGTCTGGGAGTATACGTTCGCTCCTAGGGAATACTTGCACCAGCACTTGGAGAATCGCTTTGCGCGGGCTTTGGTCGGCATGGTCATGTATAGCCCGGACACTAACGAAATCGCCAAACCGTCCGAGCTTTTGGTTAGCGTCCGCGCCTACATGAACGTGCTCCAAACGGTGGAGAACTACGTCCATATTGACATAACCCGGGTTTTTAACAACTGTCTCCTGCAACAAACCCAGCCTGTGGACAGCCATGGGGAGAAAACCATAGCTGCGATTTACACCCAGTGGTATTCCGAAGTGTTACTGCGACGTGTTAGCGCCGGCAATATAATCTTCTCGATGAACCAACGCTCGTTTGTTTGCCTCACCGCCGAGGCGGCGATTCCGTTCAACCCCGAGGAGTATTCAGACGTGAACGAGCTGCGCGCCCTGGCGGAGCTGATCGGTCCCTACGGTATGAAGCAGTTGAGCGAGACGCTGATGTGGCACATCGCCAGTCAAGTCATCGAGTTGAAGAAACTAGCCGAGGCCAACAAGGACGTCCTTTTGCTGCTCCGCACCAACTTCGACAAGCCCGAAGTGATGAAAGAACAGTTCAAGAAGCTGACCAGCGTCGAGAACGTGCTCCAGCGCATGACGATCGTCGGCGTGATTCTGAGCTTCCGCCAGTTGGCGCAGTCGTGCCTCACTGATGTCCTGGAGCAGAGGATCCCGTTCCTCCTGAGCTCGATCCTGGATTTCCGCCACCATTTGCCGAGCGGTGACCCGCTGAAGGTCGTGAGTGAGATGTGCTCAGCGGCGGGGATTCCCTGCAAGGTGGATCCGACGCTGGTCAATGCGCTCAAGTTGCAGAAGCCGGAGGTGGACAGTGACGAGCACTTGATCACCTGTTTGCTGATGGTGTTTGTGGCGGTGTCGATTCCCAAGCTGGCCAAGCAAGAGCAGTCGTTTTATAGGGCGTCGCTTGAGGGGCATACGAATAATATTCATTGTATGGCCTTGGCGGTTAATCATATCTTCGGGGCGTTGTTCACGATTTGTAATCAGGGGGATATGGAGGACCGGATGAAGGAGTTTCTGGCGTTGGCGTCCTCGAGTTTGCTCAGGTTGGGACAGGAGGCTGATAAGGAGGCCACGAAAAATAGGGAGAGTGTGTATTTGTTGTTGGATCAGATCGTGCAAGAGTCGCCATTTTTGACGATGGATTTGTTGGAGTCGTGCTTTCCATATGCGCTGATCAGGAATGCCTATCACGCGGTGTATAAGCAGGAGCAGTTGTTGGCGTAAATTAAGTATTTATTTCCCGTACAAATTTTATTCATCATTTAGTACTATCAAGTACAACACAATTGTATCACAATTCCTATTTAATTAGTTTAAATACATTATGTTAAGTAACGAGCATTTATATCATGATATTGTAGTGTTACAACATGTATTGTAAATTTTTTTATATTCTGTACGTCTTTTATTTTTACTAAACCATTAACACGCTTATTTCATCTTTCGTTGTTTCCAATTATGAAACTAGGAAGAATAGTGTAACAAAAAAATGAATACGAAGATGAAACAAATCTTAGGAACTAAAACTTTCTTTCTGGCGTTTTCCATGTACAGGGTGCTCAAAAACTGGCGCACCAACTCAGTGGTGCGTTATTGAGAAGCAAGTGCAGATTACGGTAAAAGTGTTGAAAAAATTCCTAGTCATATTTAAACAATCTAGAGCTACAAACTTATTGTGTTAACTTCTTTAGTTTTCATTATTTTTTTATATTTTTATGTTTCATGCCAGGTAATCGTTCCGTAACAAAACGATGAATAATCAGATTTTAGCAGTTTTTTTAATAAAAAAAAATAAAATTCATGCAAAAAATCACAATGTGTAGATGTGCCAACACTTGGAATTAATTCCTAGGAAACCGTTTCAAAAACAATTTATTTTTATTGTTGCTTAACTATTGCGATCATGACTATTAGACAACGTTGCCACATATCATTTATCTAATATGTTCGAATTTTTGATGTTTGATTTTTTCAATTTTTGTCGCGAATTTTGTCGATTTCTGGTACCCTGATAATTTATCAAGGAATAATTCCGGAACTATTAGAGATAACCCCCTGATGTGTCCTATCTTTGGAAAGCTCTTTTAATGATCTATCATTTGCAAAAAAGATTATTGTTGTCCGACTTATAGTTTTCGAGAAAATGCAAATAAAAGCAAAAATTAGATCATATACTCAAAAGTTCATAACTAAAAAACTATTGGGAATTTAGCGCTTTTCTTGATTCCAATCGATTCCCCGGATCATTTTGCATAGGTATGAATCAAAATAGTTCCACTTTTTAGAATAGTTTAGCCGTAAATGAGAAAATAAAAAAAATTGAAAAAAAGTTAACACCCCCCCCTTAGAAATCGGTCAATTTTTAAAGTGTCTCAAAATCAAATAAAACCGATTCTATCTTATAGATTTTGATGTGCTCTTTCCGATCTAAAAAAGCGTTTTCTCCTAGCTCTTTTAGTTTGGCCGTAATCGGCGTTTGAAAATTGAAAATTTTTGGGAGATATCGCCTTGAGTCCTATGCCATTTTGTAGAGTTTTTTATTCCGGTTATTCTCCATTTTTCCGTTTCTCGATAACTCTAATAGTTTCGTCGTAATTGGCGATTGAAAATTGAAAAAAAGTGAAAATGGAAACCTTTTTTTGCGTTTTTCTCGGAAACTGTAAGACTTAGAGCAACGAACAAAAAACCATCTGATAGCGTTTAATTTTAGCTATTTTTTCGTCTAAACCCGGAGCCGCTCCGGGCAACGGTTCCGGCTACAGAGGCGATCAAAGTTTTTCACTAAAAAAATTCATAAAAAAAACTAAAAGTCGTAGAGCAATGCGGTTTGTTCGATTAAATTTTACGGCTCATTTTACATAATATATCAATAATAAAAAATTTAAAATTTTTTGCCTAAATTTAGCGTAGCGGTATTTATGGTGAACAGTTTTATTCAACAAAAAAATTCATAACTCGAAAACTAAAAGTCGTAGAGCAATGCGGTTTGTTCCATTGAATTCAGCGGCTCATTTTCTGTACCAACTTTTCACGAGATTTAAAATTTTCAATTTTTTTGCTAAAATTTCCTGAGTAAAACACTTACCTTCAAAGAGGTGAAAAAAAATATTTTTTTTAAACTCACTCTAGTAAATTTTTATGGACTTCTACACGTCTTAACAACCCACAAAAGTTGTTAAAAGTCCACAAAAAGTCCATATGTTCGATTTTTTGATGTTTGATTTTTTCAATTTTCGTCGCAGTTTTTGTCGATTTAAACTAGTAATTTATCAATAACTTTACTACAAAGAATTTTTTACTATTTTTACCTTAACCAGTTCTCTTCTACACACCATTGAATTGGTGCGCCAGTTTTTAAGCACGCTGTATAAAATATATGCATTTTTTCTTTTTTTTTTTTGGTTAAATGGCAATGTACTACGTGTACATTTAGACAAACTTTCCCTTCTATATCTATCTTTATCTTCTATATCTTTAATAGTTGTGTTGTGGAAATTTGGATCGAAGAGATAGAAACTTTTAAACAACAAAAATCGGAAAAAACGTAACTGTAATTACAAACACTAGTTTTACATATTTTAAAGTGAAAAAAATTGCTTGGGCTAAAAAATTGTTAGTAGATTTTGGATTAATTAGTATGGTACTTACCCATTTTTTCACTTATGCCCTCTGGTGGTCAATGAGAATGTTTCTTTACATATTTTCAAAGAAAGTTTGCATTCAAAAATAATGTTAACCTAAAAAACGACAAATTTAGTTGAATCGCTCGATAGCACACAGGCCAACGTATTTTTTCAGGAGTGATCAGGATTGGAGAGTTCATGGTAAATAAGTATCGTGCGTGTGAAAAATGTATGACTTTGTTTTTATTTTACATTTGACAATAACACATTTATTATTCACAGTATTATAAAAAGTCATCCAATGACTTTGGTACATGTATTAAGCGACATGCACAACAATTATTGGTCATCGAGGTTGGATTGTACCTACTAGCATAATAAAAAAATTTGATACAATTACTTTTACGTCGTCAAAAAATCAAACAAATGCTAGACATAGGTAAAATCCACTACTCTAAAACAAAAGTGAAGAATATGATACATACTTCATATAAAAACAACTATGTTTTTCCAATATTTACATAATATATCAATATTTTACAATTCATTAATACAGATTTTCAGCATCAAATATAGATTTCTCCATTGAGACATTACAAAACAGCAAATTAGATTTGTATCACAATTTCCTGAAATTCAACAATGTACCAAATGTAAAATTGCGTCCCTCAATTATATAAAAATAGCAACTTTCAGGACAAATCATTCAAAATGAGATCTCTGCACGAAATTTCCACAATTTTACTAAAAAACGCAGCTGTGATGTAACCACTTGGAATTATGGACAAACCGAATCCACAATCAAAATCCAATTCAATTCCCCCATAATCAAAAACTTTGATCGACAAATTTGTTCGGATATGTACGTGAACCTAAAACCTAATCATTTGGTGCAGAAATGGCAAATAAATAAATTAAAAAATCGAGTTGGCAGATAAAACCGCAAATCCGTTCAGCCTTTCGTCGGAAGCCAACTAATATCATAAAAACTCATCCCTAAAACCTAGGTGACTATACATAAATGCACCCGTTTTCAATCAATCATTTCGAGTTTCGTAATATCACACGCACTTTTTATTGGTTCGTGGTTCGAATCGATCACAGAGCACAACAATCGTTTCGAGTTTGTTAAGTTGAGCCACTCTGTACACTAGTGTTCTTTTGCTGGTTTGACGATTGTGCCATGGGACCCTCGAAATGTATGTTGGCCATTGGTGTGCCGGGGTAATCGGGCGGCGGAGACACCCGAATTGCCCCGACTTGACCGTTCTGTCAAACTTTGTGACGCATCTCGTAGGCGTTACGGTCGTACGCCCCTGCGTATGGGTGGTTTTGGCGGTTGAAACCGGAAGGCGGCGCTGTCGCTAGTGGGGAATACTCTATTAATCCAAGGGGGGGAAATATCATGCAGTTAGTCGAGGGGTTGCAAAAATTAGTATTCTACTACTAGTAGTGGATGGCTCGTCAGAAAACATAAATTTTTCGTTTCAACCTTATTTTTAATAAAGCCCCAAAGCCATTTTTTTGCCATTTTTTACGGAAATTTTATAAAATACGTGTTTCTCGCTCAAAAAAAAAAAACTAAATCACTCCTAATAGGCGAGAAAAACATCAATTGTGATCTGTTTTGGTCATTTTTGAATAAAATTTTGCAAACAAATAAGTTTTGTTGGAAAAATAAAATAAATCTAACAAAAGACCAAAGTAATGGAATTTTCATTTCCATTAGAGATTATTAATTAGGCCTTTTTCAGCACAATTATGAAATAAATGAGTTTTTGGTTAAAAAACGTGCTAAAACGCCCAAAAAGAAAACTTTGAGAAAACTTTTCAAAAAAAATTGAATTTTTAACTCATTAAAAGGGTCAAGTTAAGCACGTATTAATGTTTGACAAACCGGCAGTAACAAAATAGATTAAATCATTGGAAATTTCTAGCTTTATTAGAGGAAAAATCCCTGAAGGAAAAAAAATTTACAACGTAATTATTAGGAAATTTCGATCTTATTTAGTGAAAAGGGACAAAGTAAAGTAATGTCAAACAAGTTTCCACTTTCTCAGATAATTTATCTATTTTTGAGCAAGATGGTTTTTTTAGAAAAGTGAGTTATTAGTAAAAAACATGCTTAGGTATTTAAAAAAGGTAAAAATAATAATTTTGAGCACATTACTTCCGTGATTTTTCGTCCTTTCTAGAAAACTGGGTAAACAAATAATTTCTCACTTTGAAAATAAGCTAAATGTAGCAAAATAGATCAATATAACATAATTTTCGACCTCAGAATAAGAAATTTGTCATTTTATTAGGAAAAAAATAAAGAAATACGTGTCCATAGCTCACAATAACGTAATAGATAATTTATCAACGTATTTCTTATTAAAAAAGGCGAACAGAACTTCACTTTCGATATACTTTGGTACTTTGATAATGTTATGTATTTTTTACCGCAGATGGGATTTTATTTTGGTGTTTGGATTGACATTTTTTGTATTATAAAATTTTATTGACAGGCAATCATACAATTAATATAATGTTTCTTTTTCCGACATTTCATGTTTAATTATTGATAATAATTTAATTGATAATATAAGCTGGCCATTTTAAATCTAAAAACAAATTATTTTTTATTATATTATTTCAATATAACATCATTTTCGACCTCAAAATTAAAAATTTGTTATTTTATTATAAAAAAAATCTGAAAATATGTCCATAGCTCACAATAACGTAATTAGATAATTTACCAAAGTATTTCTTATTAAAAAAAGGCGAACAGAACTTTATTTTCGATATACTTTGGTCCTTTTTGGAGAAAATTTTACGAAAAAATGAGTTTGTAAACCAAAATAATGTCATGTTCGAACCTTCATTTGTGATTTTTGGATTTTTGCCCCATTCTGGCAAAATTATGTGAAATAAATGAGTTTTTGGCTGAAAAAGTGCTAAAATTATTCTTGGTATTCAACCTTCAAACCTGCTAAAATGTTCGAAAAAAATAAATGAAACATGTCGGCTTCATTGGCAATCTAAGGTCAATTTGACTAAAATTTCTCAACAGAAGATAGTTTTTAACTAATAAAACAGATTAAAATAATAAGATTTTGTTTCATTGGAAACTTCTCGCCTTCTAAAAAAAAATTTTAACTCAGAATCACATAATTTACCACATAATTAGGTGTATTTTTTATGTATTCGAAGGCAATCTATTTAAAGTGTCCGAGAAACTTTTTTTGACAAAATTGTGCTAAGTAGTCAGCAAGCTTCTCAGTCAAAAAACATTTACTTGTGATTTTTTTGGTTTGTTTGGGCAAGATTATGCGAGAAAAATGAGTTTTTAGCGTAAAATTGTATTTAGTTATTTGAAACAGGCAATAAATAACAATTTCGAACCACTAATTTACGCGGTTTTTCAACTTCCTTACAGAAATTTCGAAAAAAATATTAGTTTTTCACTTAGAAAACAAGCTAAATGTACAAGTACAGCCAACATTTTCGAACTCAGTTAAAAAAATTTGCAACATTGAAAGAAAATTTTACAAAATGGGTGAACTTTCATTTCAAAATAATGTAATTAGATGATTTGTGAATATATTTCATGTTCAAAAAAATCCTAAACTCTCTAAACAGACAAAAGAAATTTAGTGATTAATTTTCACACAGTTAAGCAAAATCAGTGATCTTTTATCCGAAGAACAGATAAAATGTTAGAAAAGGGTTAACATAATGTCATTTTGTTTTAGCGAATAAGTGAGTGAAATTTGGGATGAAAGACTAAAGAGCGCAAAAATCACAAAAACGCACAAATAACAAGTTTGAATCAATTGTGTTTCGTAATTTTTAAAGAAATTCTGCAAAAAGTTACATAATTTTTGACGTAATTGTGTGTGTTTTGGAACATTTTAAGGAAATTTCTTTCTTATACTCTTTGCTAACGAGCCGCCACTGGTTATCCTAGCGCAAAAATCAATAGCCTTACTTCAAAACCAACCAAAAACGGCAAAATCCCTTTAAAAGCCATCCCTTGCCCTTGACCCAAAACTTTTAGCCCTTACCTTTCGGCGCATGATAGTGTCCCCTTCCCTCCCCGTAGCCCGGCCTGGGCCCTTGACTAGCGCTCGGTCTCGTGGACCTTTCACTGCGATTTCGACTATTTACAGCCCCATGGGGCGCCGCATGTTGCGCCCCGTTTTGGTGGTGTCGCTGTAAAAACCACAATTCACACACCCATGACCCATCATGGTACATTCTTACCATTCGCCGGAGCGTGTTCATGGGTCTGCGGAGCGTATCGCTGATACGTCTCGCCGGCCGTTTCTTCGGATTGGAAGACGGCGTATGTACGGCGCAACATTTGATAAACAAACCCATGAAAATGATAAACGCGATGCCCATCAACAGCACCGCCCACCAGTAATTCGTTATCCATTGGGCGACGCTGAGCAGCGTCTCTTTGTTCAATAGAAGATTCATCAATCTGACTAGGGGGCCGTCAGCGTCGACGGCTCGGCATTTGAGGAATACGTCACAGTAACCCTGGAATTAACAAAAATTAACCGTAAAAAGTGTTAAAAATTGAATAATCACAACTTTTATGCAACATTTTTATGGAAAAACGTACCTAACCAGCAAAACACAAACGTTGCTGCAAAAACAACAAATAAACAAAATTGGTTGCTATGGTGACCAGGTGTGTTACCAACTTTGTCACCGGAATTTTTATGGACAAAAAACATTTAAATTATTAGTCCAGTTCAAATATTGTTAACAAATCGACAAATAATAAATTATTACCATTTATTTAAAAAAATAAAAAATATGTACAGGGTGCATTATGGATGTCCTAATAGGAGATTTCCGAAACTAAGAGGTTTAGAAAAAAAACGATACATTCTGGGGTCCGTTTTTTGAGAAATTAATTTTGATCAAAGACGCATCCCGCTATCGTCTTTTGTTTTCCCGTTATAAACAAAAATTGACATTTCAGCGAAATCTTCAAAAATCCATATCTTTTCTATTATAAAAGATAACATTTGAAACAAAAACATTCTAGAGGCACTTTTTTACAGAGAATTTAAGAATGTTATCAGCGTTTTTTTTTAATCATACCTTTAGCTGTTATAATATAAAGTTGTATTTTTTTTAAATAGGAATAATAGTTGGCTATGACATTTTCGAAAAGCTTATTTTTTTCTGAACTGAAAACAATATAAATACAGTTTGATGTTTTTATATACTTTTGATAAAAAATATATTTAAAATATTTGAAAGTAGTTGGCCATGGAAAAATTTTTTCACATAAAAGGTGTGAACAATTTAGAAATTTTTTGAACGGTTATTAAAGTAAAAAATGTGAAATTATCAAAATAAGCTATATTAAAGTTATTTTCAATTGAACAAATATACGATGGTCGCAGATTTTAATTACATAAACAATGTGCAGAAAATTAAAAACAATGTGTCACTACCATTTGATGACTTAGTGAAGAGTAATGGAGGTGACGTTGATAATGTTATGTATTTTTTACCGCAGATGGGATTTTATTTTGGTGTTTATATTAACATTTTTTTGTAATATGAAATTTTATTGACAGGCAATCATACAATTAATATAATTTTTCTTTTTCCGACATTTCATCGTAAAAAAACGTAAAAATTTGATCTAATAATAATTTATTATGCTGCTTTTGGATTAATTAGTGTTTAAAAATCATTAAATTATAAATATTTGTTAGGTAATATATTTTTCATAGTTTTAATTGAAAATCCAAAATTTTTCCATGGCCTACTATAAAGAAAAAACGAAATGTAATGTTTTTGGTTAATATTTAAAAATAAAGTATTACACAAATAAATATCAGAAAAAATAATGTTTTTAAAAATATCACAGCCGCCTATGATTCCTATTTAAAAAAATAAAACTTTGTTATTACAGCTAAACGAAAGGTTAAAAAAAACGCGATAACATTATTAAATTCTCTGTAAAAAAGTGCCTGGATAATGTTTTTGTTTCAAATGTGTATCTTTTATAATAAGAAAGATATGATTTTTTTAAAATTCCGCTAAAATGTCAACTTTTGTTTATAAGTCGAAAACAATAGACGATAGCGGGATGCGGTTTTGACCAAAATTATTTTCTCAAAAAACGGACCTGAGAATGTTTCAATCGTTTTTCTCGAATCCTCTTAGTTTCGAACATATAAAATGCAGCACCCTGTACATGTAAATGGAAAAAAATGTCTTGGTTCTTCTAAACAAGACGTGCGATTTCAATTAAAAAAATGAACTTTGATAAATATTTTTTTAGCAGTAAATATGTATAATAATGTATAATAAAATACAATAAACTCGTGCCTTTTTTATAAAATGTGTTAATGGTCGGTTGTGTCATTTAATCAAACGAAAACAAAGCGCTCATATTTCGATTGAAATATTGGGAAATTTATGAAAAGTTTATCAAACAAAATGGTTTTTCAATATGAGGCTTTTGTTCTAAACTCAAATATAAAATTAATAATTGTAAAATGGTATTTATAATATTGTATCCATTAATTATTTCACAAGAACAATTTGTGTTCAAAAAACTTAAATTCAAGCATCCTGAACTGAATTAATTGAATGTATAGCGACTTATGTACAATTTTTGCGTGTTTTAGCCAATTTAAATAGCACACACACATGTGGGGTAATGAAATTAAAGTCACTTAAAAGTATCCATTGTCAAATCTCGTCGCCAAATCGTATTAATCGGCCTTCGAATTAACTCCAACTACAATTACATTACCGCCAATACAAAATCGTTTATTCATTTAAAGAGAATTTAGCACGAATGAAATTAATTAAATTCCAGCGAGTAGTTTAAAATTAAATTACAACAGTAATATCTCACTACAGAAAAAATCCAATTAAAACACCCCAACTGTATGCATTTGTAAATCTCGGCGATAAGAACAAATCCTAATCGAATCTCGCCACAAAGCTTCACAAAGTAGTTTATGGAAATTATCATTAATGAAGTGATCCAATCCACCCCGAGTTAAATCGTATTTGGAAAGTTGTACGAAATTGGGTAATTTCAGCCCTCGATATACATCCGAATATAAGCCATTAAACTGTGTGAAACGTCTATAGCACTAGTTTAGTTTTTTTTTTTTAGTTGCGACAAGCATCCGAGGTTTGTTTACAGCACGACGTTACGTTACGTGATTAAAGTTACAAACTAGATTAGAATTTTGTTGAAAACAAACGGATATCAACTGCAAAAACACAAGTCAGGCACGGAACAAAGTTTATTTGCTCTCTGATGTGATAGTTGAGTCTGTGTTTGCGGACTATCAACGCAAATGCAACCGCATTTTACCATAAAAAGCGACCAATTTTTATTCAAACTGGTCGTCACAGTATTTTTTAATCTATTTTGCAACTTAGTCAAAATCCAGAATGCGTTGAAAATGTATCACAAAAAATCTTACAATTACACACGATTTTAACACCGACTGTTTTTGTATTAATTTTTGAAAATAAAATACTGTAATTTATTTAAAAACATGTTGCAAAAAAATCATTCATTCAAGCCATAGTTTAATGTCATTTTTTGTAATTTTCTGCCCATTTAATGCTTTAATATGCATATTAAAGCACGCGACGTCATGAAGTGCGATGTCTTAATAGTCATTATTTGACTATTAACAATTCTTTACGATTGTCAACTGTCAAATTGCAAGGCTACTATGATATTTTGAAAATGATAATTAAAAAATGATTATAACAGTTTTTTCAAATGGAATGACCCTGTTTTTACAATGGCAATCAAAAAAACATGAATTTTTATGCAGACTTTTATTAACATCTTCATCTATCTCTTACAGTTTTTGTAACAATCACAAAAAAACAAAATTTTAGCTCATTATTTTCATTTTTAATCGCGTAAACTTACGAAAAATACGATAAAATTGTGCCACTGATTAAAAGAAATGTTGGATTTGTCCACCATTTTCACTAAAGAAGTTCCAAATTCGATGGCAGGCTGAGTTACTTAACATAATTCATTAAGTTAGCATAAACCATAATTAAATATTATTGTTTTACTGCTTATTCGATAATGAACCAGCTAAAAACTAAATAAAATGTTGAAGTTTGACAATTGTTGACCATTTTGCAAAGCCTACTTGATTGACTATAATAATTACTAAAAAAAGTAAAAACCGTTTTTTGTGATTTTTTTCAAAAACTGGAGATAGGTATAAAACATGTTGATAAAAATCACCATAAATATTATTGTTCTTTCGATTGCCATTAAGAAAATAGAGTCAATCCATTTGAAAAAACTGAGTTATAGCCGATTTTTGAATACCATTTTGAAAAAATCATACTAGCCTTGAATTTTGACAGTTGACAATTTTTCACCATTTTTCAATTTAATATATTAAAAAAAAAATAAGTTCTCGGATAAGTTACTGTTTTTGAGTTACGGCGCCTTTTATAGAATGACCAGGCGCATCCACCATTTTTGAAGTTAATAATACATCTTTAAAAAAATAAGTTCTCGGGTAAGGCAGAGTTGTAAAAAAGATGTTGTAAGACGTAAAATGAGCTGTAGAATTCAATGGAATAAACCGATTTGCTCTACGACGTTTAGTTTTTGAGTTACAAATTTTTTTAGAGAATGACCCGGCGCATCCACCATTTTTCAATTGACAATTCTGAAAATTCTGGAAGGCTCATCAAAACTTATCGTTATCGAATGCAAAAAAAACATTTACTTATCGCAAACGGTTCAAGGGCTGTAACATGTCAAAACTATGACAAATAAGTACCAACAACTTAGGTAAATTTTTCTCAGTTCTAGAAGGTGAATTCAAAAATGCAATAAAAATGATTGGTTACTATTTAAAATGTCATAGTTGGCGCTGATTTCTCGTAGTTCCGGAAGATCAGTCATTTTGAAAATAAATTAATTGAACTCGGAATGGTCGATTAAAATTGTATACAAAAATTTTAAAGCTCTAGTTTTATTAGAAATTAAAAAGTTTCTAATATAGGTCCTAAGAGAATCCCTGTATACTATTTTTTTTATGACATCAGACACTTTTATTTACTGTTATATGAAAACACACAAATTAATAAATCTCTTTATGTGCGTAACTTTTGGTAATTTTCCTAATATGAAAAAAAAAACAAGATAATTGTTTATTTTCAACTAAGGCTTTCAACAGATTTTAATTTAAGTTACACAGCTGTTTAGGTAATTTTAATGAGCTTACATAAAGTTTCGTTTATTGTTTCAAACAGAACTTTGCTCATTTCGCGTTCACATTTAAATTCCGGTGACATCTTTTTTCTGTTTTATTCATCTATGTTTAATTAAAGTCATAGTTATTATTTTACTTAACGGGGAGATATTATTTTCGTACTCAAACATAATATGGTCCTTCGTGCCGGATTTGGACCAACAAACTATTAGGAAAAAAAAAATGTTCAAAAATGCTTAAACACTTGAACATCATTTAATTCCAACTGCACCCTCGCCCTCAATTAACTCATCTTTGTGGAAATCCCCTAAACCAGCCAACCAAGAGCACCTAATCCCCCAGTTACCAACTCACCTGAAAATTATCGCACGGCGCTCCCGGCCTTAGGCTGATCCCACCTGGTGGAAGCCCGACTTTCTCAGCGAATTCGCTCGTACTTCGACACATGTCCGTTCCGTTCTGACAAGCCAACTCGCACAGTTTTCTCTTATCGATGTTTGGATTACCTTGCGAGGTAATCGAACAAGCTTGTAGGTTCCATTCCAGACAAATGGACCCCGTGCACTCCCCCTTAATACACAACTGTGTCCCATTATTGCACCTAGTCTTATCCGGCCGTGGTTGGGGCTGTGGGCACTCAGCCGATTTCCCGTCGCATTTCGACGACATCGAACAATCCGACTCGGTTTTGCAAACCTCGCCGTAGTAGGCTGGGACGAAGCGGCAGGTGTCGCCACTGCAGCACGGGCCTTGACTAGGACTGAGCGCAAATTGAGAAAAATTACAGAAACCTGTAATTGGACTTACCTGCATTGGGTGCCTCTTCGCCTCTGACAGCCTTTCGCTGAAGCGTTTTCTTGCTTGTCTTGAGTGCTGACAAGACGAGGGTAGCAACACTTATCTTGACACTCGTTGTCGTCGTAACCACAATCACACTCTTCGCCGGCTTCGACGATTTTATTGCCACAGAAAGCACCAGCCGATGCGGTGAAACAATTGCGCTTTTTATTGTCTTCGATGGCGTCGAGCACATTGGAGATGTTGCCGACGCTACAACTTGAAAATTTGCTGTTGTTGGGGCGGTCGCCGCTTGTTGCCGACGCGAACATTATGAAGTTGCCGTTAAGGCCACCCGGACGGCATTCGGGCGGATAGTCGTGCTAATAAATGCAAAAATTTATAATTACTTAACTAGATTGGAAAAAATATAGTGTTAAATTTGA
Organism: Tribolium castaneum; assembly: GCF_031307605.1. Classification (NCBI taxonomy): domain Eukaryota; kingdom Metazoa; phylum Arthropoda; class Insecta; order Coleoptera; family Tenebrionidae; genus Tribolium; species Tribolium castaneum. Next base: position 5,903,923 of record NC_087400.1, read on the forward strand.
GAGAATTGTCCTTTTCTACTTGGAAGAATTGATACACTCGCCTTCGGCTCGTGTCGCGAAAGCCCGTTACCACTTGTTGAACAATACGGGATGATTATTTTAGAGCCAGAAATTCGAAATTTTGTATGCCATCCAAATCAACCACTCAAAATTGTGTTCAAGTAGATTATTTTCAAAATATGTGAACATCTGGAACTACGAGAAATTGACGCCAATTTGAAATTTTTTTTTTGAAATTGTAATTTTAAATGGTAACCACCTATTTTTATTGTAATTTTTAAAATCGCCTTTTCAAAGTAAGTAAAATGTTCTCTAGTTGTTGGTGTATACAGATAAGTATTTATCTGTAATAGTTTTTGACACATGTCAATTTTTTTGGCGAAATTTTCACTTGCAAAAGTTCAATCAAAACAGCACATCTCTTGAACCTTTTGTGATAAGTATTTTTTTGCAAAACCTTCCAAAATCCCCAGGATTTTCAATTGCAAAGGTAGTATGATTTTTGAAAAAAATGGTTATAACAGTTTTTTTTCATTGAATAATGACCCTGTTTTTTCAATGGCAATCAAAAGAACATCGATTTTTATGGAGATTTTTATCAACATTTTATCTTACGGTTTTTGAAATAATTTCAAAAGACGGATTTTAGCTCATTATTTTTAATCAAGTTTGAACTAGCCGGTGGTCAATATTTTGAAAAATTTATACAATTTGACAATTGATAATTTTGAAAATTCTAAAAGACTCTTTGAACCTTTGGTTACCAAATGCAAAAAAATTTGCAACCCTTGCAAATAAAATTCTGTCAAGAAATTTTCAAAATAATTTTTGGTATGTAAAGTTTCTTTCAAAATAAACGATTCGGTTTATAGTTAAGATATTTTGTGATTTTTTGCTGTGGATTTAAAATGGGGGAGGATAATCATTTAAATTGTAGTAATTTATTGGGTTCTAAAATTTACAAACACTGTCTTATAGGTGATAACAAAATTCTGATGACAAACTGTTGAACAATTTTTTTAGAATGTTTTTCTAGTTTCTGTTAAATTAGAAAATGGAAATCGGTAAGTAAATTAATTATTAATTGCATACAAGGTGCTCGAAAACCAGCACAACAACTCAGCGGTACGTTTTTAACAAGAATATGTAGAATATGAGAAAAAAATTTGAAAATCCCTACAGCCATATTTTAAACAATTAAAATTTTCAGTTTTAACAATTTTTTAGGTTAATGTAAGTAATCGCTAACACAATTATGAATAATTATTATTTTTAAATTTACTATCAGGCTTTAGTAGTTTTTGAAAATTAAAAAAAATAAAATTCATCAAAAAATCAAAATTTGTAAATGTGCCAACACTGGGAATTATTCCTAGGAAACCGTCTCAAAAATAATTTATTTTTATTTTTTTTATTACTATTTTTATCTTTATACAGGGTGTTCCATCGATGTAAAAAAGTCCATTATTGACCTTTAAATGTTATAAAATTTGTATTTTTTTACGAAAGCCATTCATACTAACCCCCTGACTCACTTAAAATTATTTTCAAGTACACAGAATGTTTATAAAAGTGAGTACAACACAAACATGTTTTTTTAAGGAAAATCCTATAATTATTTTCATTTTTTGATGTAGGTTTTAACACAGATGTTATCGGTTGATTTTGTTTTGTTTTTGGAATAACTTGATTTTTTCACAAAAACATACATTTTTAAAAAAAAATTATTACATAAAAACTAAGAATCTCAGAAAAGTAGAACTTTCACCACTTTAAAGAAGAAATTTCAAACTCCAGGGATGTATTATTTTTATTAGCTTACTATAATCAAGAAGATAAAAATAAAGAGGTTTGTTGCAAGTTGAATAACTTAAAATTTTTAAATAAAACACCCAATTTTTTATTTTTGCATCTAAAAGACCTTTAAATTGTCTCTCCAAAAACATTAACAAAAGTGTCTTTTGCTGACTACTAACATTAAAAAAAAACTATTGTTTTATTAGTCAAAAAAAAAAAATAAATTCTGCTAATAATTACTTTTGTGTTACTTTTAGGCCATTATTTGTCATTTATTACAGTAAAATAACTAAAATGTTAATTAATGGCGAATTTTTAAATTCCCGTATAAACTCCAACAAATGGTCTATGGTGGAGTTGCTATGGTTATGATATGGTTTACTATGATAACAACAATGTTCATGAATAGTGTGCATTGTTGTTGAAATTAAGTTTTAAAGTGAAATATCTTTTTAGTTATTAACTTAAAGCATTTGAAACTTTATGTTTTTCGATAGACAATTTAATAATCTTTGAGAAGCAAGAACAAAAAATAGGGTGTTCAATTTAAGTTTTTCAAGTTAATCAACTTTTAACAAACTTCTTAATTTTTCTATGTTTCTAATTATAATACGCTAAACAATTGGAACAGATTTAAGTTTGAACTTTTCCCTTTAAAGTAGTAGATGAATTATTTTTCGCAATTCACAATCAAAAATTAAAAAAAAAATAGAAGTTTTGCTTACGGGAGAGCCGAAATTGTGTCCGATTTCGTGCGCTAGTGTGAGCTGGGAGACCTTAGGAGGCACCCTGCTGTTGTAGTTGACGAAAGTGATGATCCCTGTGTTTAAGGAGCGCTTCGTCGACTGATACATGCCTCCTATTGTTTCCGTGTAAGTCTTGTATCTCTCGCAGATACCGCCGGAAGCCCCGGACGCACTAGCGACCCAAGCTAGCCCCAGAGTACCACCCGTAAAATCCCGATACGTGAAAACATAAGCCAGACAAAAGTCCTCGTGATTGCCCAACGAATGGATATTCAAGAAATTACTAACGTCGATATTTTCTAAACAAAACTGGTTCATTTCGGGGCATCGCTTGCAGCTGCAGGAGGAATAGTCGTCGATCTGAAAACGTTAATTGAAACTTGTAGGTTTTAAGACACCGTCTTGGATCCCTTGCAAAAAAACTACTCCCTCCAATTAGTTTCAAGAGGGAAAATACAATACAATATCGTGATATACGAGTCACAATTCCGTGTTTAACCTTCAGCTTGTAGTGGAAATTTATTTGATAAGTTTTTTTGCTATAAAATCTTGAGTGGCGCGCTACAGTAAAAATTTCCTTTCAACCGACTTCGATTCGAGCGAGATTGTGTACACAACAAATACGCTAAGCGAGAAACTCCAATCCGATGCTTGTGAAGATTAATACAGTGACAATATTGCGTCTAAAATGGTCGAATTCGAGATATGTTTTATAAAAAATATACTTCTAGTACTAATTTTATTAGTTTTAAATGCACTTCCATTTGAAGCTTTACTTTTGTTCGAAATAAGTTGGAAAAATATTTTCAAGTAATTCCACTTGCTCTTACAAGAAAAATTTCCTTCTAAAGAACTGGGAAATTAAAGTAGTAAAAACACTGCGAGGGTTTAAAAAACTGAAACCGTCATATACACTTCATAGGTACTATATTATTGTCATTCAATCCCTTGTTGCAAGTTTTTGTGAATATTACGAATTTTTAAATATTTCACTAAAATGTGAACATTTTGAATCGCAGGATGCGGTTTCGACCAAAATTATTTCCTCACAAAATAAAATAAAAAATAATTTAGGCAAACCACATTTGCAGTAATTAATTACCTATTTAGACACTTAATTTTTTTGTTAATGACGATTTATTGATATTTTTACGCAATTGTGGATGTTTAGACATTCAATTTTTTTGCTAGTGACGATTTATCGATATTTTTACGCAATTATAGATGTGCCGTTTAATTTTATTCAGTTTGTTATTTGCTGCAGTTGCGAACGGACGCCGGATGCCTCAAAATTATTAAATAAAATAAAATTCGGCATTTTATTAAACTTTTTAAAACGCGAGTCTAATTCAGTCTACTGAATTTTTGAGTGCCTAATAATAATAATAATAGGTTCCGACTTTTTAAATTTTAAGTGGTTAGTGTTTGCCAATGGAATAGATTAAAGGGTAAGTAATTAACACCATTTTTAGAAAAATTATACTGGTATTAATTTTAAAATATTTTCAACTAATTTATTGTCACATTGTCCTTTTTCGGTTTCTATTTTTAATTTTCAAATTCGTTTTATCAAGATGAGAGAACTCGCTTAGTCTATTTTAATTTTTTCCCTCTTATTGCCAAGTTATGAAATTTTTGAATAGGATCAGACAATTTCAAAGACAAATGAAGCTGACTTTCGTTGATACCTAAATAATTTAAATAATTAAATTATTAATTATTTATATAATCATTTATATAAATAAATATATATCATATTTATATTTATATATTACATTATATTATATATATATTTATATAAATATATATTATATTATAATATATATTTATATAAATAAATATATATTATTTTATAAATAAAATTAGTTGAAGCTGCTGATATCTAAAGCTAAAAACTAAGGATTAATTCAAATTTCGGAGTAAGCATTTTTATCATAAGTAATGGAATAATTTTAAAACTTATTTAACAAAGTTGATTTTTCTAAACTCTGGAGAACTATTTTTATTTTAACAGCTATTTATAACTACTTCAAAATTATAGCTCTTTTTTAGTTTAATATTTTTATTTCAGTTTAAAATATTTCTTACGAAAATACAGACTTTTAGGGCCTACAATAGAAACTTTTTAACTTTTAATACAGCTAGAGGTTTAAGATTTTGTATCTAAATTGACCATTCTAAGTTCAACCAAATTATTTTCAAGATGGCTGAAATTTCGGAATTACAAGTCTACTATGATTTTTTGAAAATGATGATAATAAAATAATCATAAAATAGTTTTTTCAATAACAATCAAATAAACATCAATTTTTGTGCACACTTTTATTAACCTCTTCTATCTCTATCTCTTACTGTTTTCAAAATAAACGCAAAAAAAAAGAATTTTAGTTCATTATTTTCATTTTTAATCAAGTAAACCTTCAAAAAAATACGATAAAATTGTGCTATTAATTAAAAGAAATGTTCGATTTGTTCAACATTTTCATTCAAAAAGTTCAAAATTCGATGGCAAACTGACTGAGTTACTTTACATAATTCACTAAGTTATAATAAACCATAATTAGATATTATTATTTTACAGCTTATTCAATAATAAAACAGCTAAAAACTAAATAAAATGTTGAAGTTTGACAATTGTTGACCATTTTTCTAGGTCTACTTGATTAACTATCAAAATTACGAAGTAAAATCCGTTTTTTGTGATTTTTTTCAAAAACCGTAAGCGATAGATATAGGACGTATTGATAAAAGTTACCATAAACATTGATGTTCTTTCGATTGCCATAAGAAAATAGGGTCGTTCCATTTAAAAAAACTGAGTTATAGCGGTTTTTTGATAACCATTTTGAAAAAATCATATTAGCCGTGAATTTTGACAGTTGATAATTTTAAAAAATTTAGAAGACTCCTCAAACCTTCGGTTATCGATACAAAAAAAAATTAATCACTTATGGCAAAGGGTTCAAGGGCTGTGATATCTTAGATTAACCCTTGCAAATAAAAATTTCAACAAAAAATTGACATACGTCAAAAACTATGACAGATAAGTACCAACAACTTGGGTAAATTTTACTCAGCTTGAGAAAGTGAATTCAAATATGCAATAAAAATGTGTGGTTACTATTTAAAATTTCAAACTTGGCGCCAATTTGTTGTAGTTCCGGAAGCTTAGCCATTTGGAAAATAATTTAAATGAACTCAGAATGGTCGACTTGAATCGTATATAAAATTTTAAAGCTCTAGCTATATTAGCAATTGAAAAGTTTTTAATATAGGCCGTAAAAGAATCACCCTGTATAAAACAAAAGCACAAATTAATGTTTTTTTAACGTAAAATTTGAAGCTTTAAGTAATGTGTTTACTTATACAACACAGGACGACTCAGCGAAACCTTGTGAGTAAAATTCCCGATTATTTTACTGCAAAAAATAATTCTGTATCTCAGAAAACTAAAAATTGCCACTATAATCATCCGAACTAATCTCAGCTTCAAATTTAGCTCTCGAGTGTCTCCGAAGCGTCATCAAGCGACATTTACTGTGCGTCTGAAACACTCAAAACTCGAAAGCCTATTTAGTGACAAAAGCTTCTTCCTCCTCCATCCCGGAACCCCTAGCAAATTCGTTCCAAAAATAACAATACCAACTCCTTACCTTAATCCTTTGAACTTCAAATTTGATATTGCGATGTTCGCTTCTCCCATCAAATTTCGTATCACGATAAATATAATTAACGGCAGTGACGTGATGTGCGATTAATGACAGGATTTCTTCGCGTGTCTTTTCGTTGACTTCGTTTTCCTTCCTCGGGTCAGAGTGCTGCAAATAATGTTTTTTGATACAGTGGGCAATAAATACTGCGGTTAATTAATTTCAAGCGCAACGTCGTTGAAATGTGATAAGCTGACAGATCCAAAACGGAAATTTATTGCTTTAATAAATTCAATTCGGGGTGTACCAACATGGATGGATAATGTGTGTTGGGGGTACACCTACGAAATTAATTCCAATGGTAATCCACTAATTAGTTTACAACCTAACCCAATTGAATGTAATCATCTTATTACTTACACATTACATGTATGCCGCGCGATGAGGATTTTCGGGTTCAAAAAATTTCTTATGAATATTCAAAGAGGGTGTAGTGGCTATTGTTTGTACATAGGATTAGACAGGTTGGATTATTCATCGGTGCATAGCGGTGATAATAATTTATGCAGTCAAATGCGATTCCAGATACGTTCGACAAGGATTTCCTGACGCCTCTTGTTAATAAAATTGTTATTGTAATAATCTAATAATACAGGGTGGTCCAGCCCAGCTCCCGTCTTCTGTAACTCAGTTATTATTAAAGTTGGAGCCTTGAAATTTTGTAGATGTTAATTATACTCTAGGACACACTTCAGGAAAATATTTTTTATTATACATAGTGTCTCAAAAAAGTATGACGTCATAATAATCAATTTTTTGAATGTTATGCTATTATTTTTTGTGCTCATTATGATACCTTTTTAGCTTCTTACATGTCCCTAGTTTTTTTTCAAATCGGTTCAGGGATTACAGTTAAAAAAATTGTTTTAAAAATTATTAAAAAATAAAAACAGTGCTTTTTTGACGACATTATTACTAAGTAAGTAAATGTTAAACAAGGTTTAACAGACTTATTACGTAAGTATGATTGATTTGGATTACCACAGGGTGTTTACAATTTATTTCCAAACTTTTTGAACTTAAGAACTTTTTATTTCGCTTATTTGAAACAGAAACCCCTGTGTATTTTATATCAATCAATGCAGAATTAAATAAGGAACATTTTCTCTTATTACAACCCTAACGTAAATTCTATCACATTCGGAGTTATTTACAAAAAACTTTGTTTTTGTCTGTTATTTTATTAACACATTTAATGAGTAAAAGTCGAAGATGGCTCCAATCCTTCTTATTTTTATATCATTCGATGAGGAAATAAAAAAGCAACATTTTTTGTTATCACAACCATATTGCAAATCCTAACACTTTCAGAGAGAAACGGTATTGAAACAAGTTTTTATCAAATAACTCCGAATCATTTAGGATTTACGTTAGGGTTGCAATATAAAAAGATGTTCGTATTTTAATTCTGCATCGAATGATATAAAATAAATAGGAGTTGCCATTTAAAGTAAGGAAAATAAAAAGCTCTAAAATATTAAAAGTTTGGAAATAAATTGTAAACACCCTGTAGTAATTCAAATCAATCAAACTTAATAAATAAGTGTTGTTCAACACGTACCAGACAATAATCTCATGAAAAAACCTCTGTTTCTATTTTTTAGTAATATCTAAAACTAAAGGTGTAAAATATTTTTTTTTGGTTTTTATTTTTTTTTTTAACAATAATCACTGAACCAATTTGAAAAAACTTCAGAATCACGTAAAAAGCTAAAATGATATCATAAAAAGCACAAAAAATAATAGCATGCCATTAAAAAAATTTATTATGATGTCATACTTTTTTTGGTACACTCTGAATAGTCAAAAATATTTTCTTGAAATGTGTTATAATAAAAAAATGTTCGTTTTTTAATTCTACATCGAATGATATAAAAATAAACAAGGATTGCCATTGTACCTGGTAATCATCTCATCAAAAAAACACTGTTTCTATTTTTTAGTAATCTCTAAGACTAAAGGTGTAAAATGATTTTTTTGGTTTATATTTTTTTTAACAGTAATCACTGAACCAATTTGAAAAAAACTTCAGGAACACGTAAAAAGCTAAAATGATATCATAAGGAGCACAAAAAATAATAGCATGCCATTAAAAAAATTTATTATGTTATACTTTTTTTGGTACACTCTGAATAGTCAAAAATATTTTCTTGAAATGTGTTCTAATAAAAAGATATTCGTTTTTTAATTCCGCATCGAATTATATAAAAATAAACAAGGATTGCCATTGTACCTGGAAATAATCTCATCAAAAAAACACTGTTTCTATTTTTTAGTAATCTCTAAAATTAAAGGTGTAAAATAATTTTTTTGTTTTTATTTTTTTTAACAGTAATCACTGAACCAATTTGTAAAAACTTCAGGAACACGTAAAAAGCTAAAATGATATCATAAGGAGCACAAAAAATAATAGCATGCCATTAAAAAAAAATTGTTATGATGTCATACTTTTTTTGGTACACTCTGAATAGTCAAAAATATTTTCTTGAAATGAGTTATAATAAAAAAAATGTTCGTTTATTAATTCCACATCGAAAGATATAAAAATAAACAAGAATTGCCATTGTACCTGGTAATAATCTCATGAAAAAAAAAACACTTTCTATTTTTTTTTAATTTCTAAAATTAAAGGTGTAAAATATTTCTTTTGATTTCTATTTTTTTTAACAGTAATCACTGAACCAATTTGAAAAAACTTCAGGAACACGTAAAAAGCTAAAATAATATCATAAGGAGCACAAAAAATAATAGCATGCCATTAAAAAAAATATTATGTCATACTTTTTTTGGTAAGCTCTGAATAGACGAAAATATTTTCTTTAAATGTGTTGTAATAAAAAAATGTTTGTTTTTTAATTCTACATCGAATGATATAAAAATAAACAAGGATTGCCACTTAAAATAAGCAAAATAAAAAGCTCTAAAGTTTAAAAAGTTTGGAAATAAATTGTAAACACCCTGTAGTAATTCAAATCAATCAAACTTACTTAATAAGTTGGTTAAACCTTGTTTAACACTCACGTAATAATAATGTCAAAAAAACACTATTTATATTTTTGAATTTTTTAAACTGAAAGCGTAAACCGATTTTTTTTGTTTTTATTTTTTTAACACGAAAAAAACTTTACAAACATGTAAGAAGCTAAAAAGGTATGATAATGAGCACAAAAAATAATTGCATGCCGTTCAAAAAATTGATTATTATGACGTCACACCTTTTTTGAGACACTGTTAATCAAAAAATTTTCCTGAAATGTGTGCTACAGTATAAATAACATCTGAAAAATATCAAAACGCCAACTTTAATAATAACTGAGCTACAGAAGACGGGAGTTGGGTTGGACCACCTGTATTTAATGAATAATGAGGGAACAGCCAGTAATTGTGTATGTATTAATAATTATAAACAATGCTAAATAATTTGTGAAATGATTGTTTTATTTTACATTTTAATTAGGCAGTGTAGCACTAAATGCAAAAACAGATAATGAAACCCCAGCAAATCGATAGTTTTAAACACGTAATTGACACAAACATAGCAAACCCTTCAACCCATTTATTCCAAACCTCGAAAAACTATTAAAAAATTAGAAACTGATGATTTAGTTAAAACGAACGTGAATTTCCCCGAATTCACAAGCACTATGAAACAATTTGTCTCCTCACATTACCTCAAACATCATTAAAACTTCCTCAATCTCTGCACGCGATTGATTTTTACCTACCTCTGGAAAGCCCTCCCTGATGTGTCTCCAGATGAGTGGATCCGTCTGGATATACAACGAACAAGTGTTCTTGTTTTCGTCCCTTCGTGTTGCCCTTTTATGTCTTGCGTGATCTTCATTCGCCTCTTTCGAATACTTGCTGATCTGGTCTTCGTGATTTTCGACGGACTTGAATTGAACTTTATCACCATTGGTGGCTTTTTTACGTTTTCGGAATGTTTCTTTGGGCGGCGGCGGCGGCGGCTCGTCGTCCACCCCCGAATTCTGGACGCGGTCCATCCACTGGATCACCTCGTCGGTGATTCCGCATCCAGCTGAATGACCTGTGGAACAATTTTTGACCCAATTCCATTTATGAATATGCATAAACTAGACAAAGAACTTTTTCTGGGTCGCCGAATGACTCATTCGAGATGTGTCTAAAACACGTAAAATATTTCATGTCGTGTCTCTTAATTAATTACGGTGGGATTAATTTACATACAAAAAGTATGTATGGAAATATGTCGCAGATTGTGGATGAAAATGGGTTCAATAGCTTGGAAATGACACGGAAACAATTTTATCAGCGCGAAATTATCACAGGAACGCCTTCCGACAAGTAGCGGGGAATATTTCGATTTCATTAAATTTTCAACAAGTGAAAATGATTTTGTTAAGTTTCAGTCTTGAGACGACTGTATTATGTTGTTCCATGTATGGACAGAAATGTCACAAATTACACAAAAATGTACTTTCCGGTCTTTATTTATTCAAACAACTATAATAAAACTTCAATTTCCAAGTTCGAAAGAAAATAACTTGGGTTTTCAACAAAGTAAAGTGTACACTATTTACTAAATTATGATAGTAAGCACTAAAAAGCGATTTTTTCGCTTTCAACATTACTAATACTAGTGGAATATTTCTCTACAAACTTTTATTGTATTAATCATTTTTTCAAGAACTTGATTCCAATAATGGTGTCCCAACTAAAATTTGCACCCCCTAAAGTATGCGATTTCGTCCAAGATTGGAAAAAATGCTAAAACACGTCAATTTTAGTTTAAATTTAGTTTAAAGTTTTAAATTTTGTTTTTTTTTGTTTGACATATTGAAAATAATCTACTTTTATTAATATACAGGATGTCCCAGCGATGTGAAAAAGTCCACTATTGACCTTCAAATATTAGAAAATTAATCTTTTTTTTACGAAAACCGTACACACTAACCCCCTAACTCACTTAAAATTATTTTCAAGTATACAGCATGTTTCTAAAATTTGGTACAACACACTTTTTTTTTAATAAAAACCTATATTTTTTGCATATTTTTAACACAGATGTTATTGGTCGATTTTGTTTAGTTTTTGAAATAACTTGATTCTTTTGACAAAAACACACTTTTTTAAAAAATTATTACATAAAAACTAAGAATCTCAGAAAAGTAAAACTTTCACCACCTTAAAGAAGAAAGTTTAAGCTTCAAGGATGTATTATTTTATTAGCTTGACAAGAAGATAAAAAATGAAGAAGTTTGTTAGAAGTTTGTTAGTTTGTTAGAACTCAAAAATTTTAAATAAAACACGCAATTTTTTATTTTTGCATTTAAAAACCTTTAAATTGTCTCTCTAAAAACATTAACAGTTAAGTGTCTTTTACTTATTATTCGAAAGGTATTTAACATTAAACATTAAAAAAAATGACTAACTATTGTTTCAGTAGTCAAAAAGTGAAATTTTCTGCTAATAATAACTTTAATGTTACCTTTACGCGATTATTTGTCATTTATTACAGTAAAATAACTAAAATTTTAATTATTTTCGAATTTTTAAATTCCCGTATAAAGTCCATCAAATGGTCTGGGGTGGAGTTGCTATGGTTACTGCGTGGTTTACTATGATAACAACAATGCTCATGAATAGTGAGCACTGTTGTGTTGAAACTAACTTTTAAAGTGAAATATCTTTTTAGTTATTACCTTTAGGCATTTAAAATATTATATTTTCAGGAAGACAATTTAATAATCTTTGAAAAGCATGAACAAAAAATAAGGTGTTCCATTTAAGTTTTTCAAGTTATTCAACTTTTAACAAACTTCTTAATTTTTCTATGTTTCTAATTCTAATATGCTACACAATTGGAACAGATTTAAGTTTAAACTTTTTTCCCATTTTTCCACGATTCTCCGTTTTTGTGTAATAAATTTTTAAATGAAACGTGTTTATGTCAAAAAAAAAACAAATTATTTCAAAAACTAAGCAGAATCGACCAATACAAGTTGAGATTAAAATCATCAGTATTAAAAGCTACGCCCAAAAATGAAACAAAATCTAGGGTGTTCTATTTGATAAAACATAACTTTAGTGTTTTTTATTTAATATTGCAACACCCTGTAGATATTATAGCAGAAACGCAGCTATGATCTAAAAAAAAGAAAAAGTCAATATTCTTAATAATAAGCAAGTTATGGAGCTTTTTCGGATCGTTGGGACAGCCTGTATATTCTTTTCATTTGAATGTTCTATTTTCATAAAAAATTAAACTACTGAATTTTTCAAAGTTATGAAGAGCTTACAAAAATAGAAAAATAGTCGATATGAAATGTTCATTTATTCTGTTTATCGTTTTTTTAATTCCGGCACCGTACACAGAATTGAAAAAATTCATTTCGCACGTCAGGTATGTAAACAACAAAATTAATTAATACCAACAGGTGAATAGAAAAGTTTTGATATTCAATTAATCCATTTCGGAACCTAGGCGTAAACATGTGTTAGTGTTTGTTAATTTAATTGAATCTTTATTTAAAAGTTTCTGGATAAGTTGGAGTTCTAGAGCTTGAATGCATCTGATGCCAACTTTTCCCGAGTATAATAATGACTAAAAAGGCTCACAGTTTGTTGCAAATTAATTTTCAATTCGCTCAATTATCTGAATAAGAACCTCAAAGTATTTTCCTGTAATACGTTGTATGAAGTGCCTCGTACCTACTCCTCAACAAAATTCAACCGGCGTACGTATAGCTGTTGCATTATTAATGTCTACTTACTGCAATTCCCTAAGCTTTGAAGTTAAATTCGTTATTTACTCAAAAGCTGCAGACACATGTAAAACAATCCCTTGCATGCTATTAATAAATCAAAAGCTCGCCTAAGGAAAACGAAAAACTCGCCTCCAACAATACCAAGAGAAAATTTCATTAATTATAACGAAACAATTAATAATTTTCTGAAACGAGGAAAATTTACATTAAAATAAGATTTTCACTCGCTACACTTCCGAGCCGACTTAATTGGCTATTTGCCGGGTCCGGATCTCAATTAAGAATTTTTGCGACGGATTCGGATAATCTTAAGCTCGTGCTGGGGAATTGACGGAGACAAAGGCTTCCGGAGGCTGACCATACCCCCATAATTAATAAAATCGGCACAACTTTAGCAATATACCCTGCTCTCAAGAGCGGAACACTCGTCTAATGGAGGGACCACTTTATGCCGTAAAGCTAAATTGGAGAGCTATTATGTGATTGATATTGGTACAGTCGAACAATGTGAAAATGACGCCTAAATAAATCAGTCCCTGTTCTAAATTGTCGGAGTGCAAAGTAGACGTAATTTCAAGATGAATTTTTTTAAGAATGTAACTTTATATAAACTGTTATGGGTCTACCTTTTTCAGAAAAATCATCAGAATTATCAAATGGAACACACTGTATTTTTTGTCATTTTTTGCATAACAAATTTAGAAAAATTAACAGATTTTTCAAAAAAATTATTTTATTACAAGAAAATTTGTTATCCTAGTATCTGATAAGTCAAATGGTAATTTATTTTTTGATATGTACTAATGTGACTAATTAAATTAGTAACTTAACTATTACTTGATACATAAATGAATTTTACTTATCAACAAGTAATAATAAAACAAATAAAAAAGAAAAAAAAACTTAAATACTTAAGAAATATTTCAAATTTGCTATAAAAACCGCATATCATAAAAAAGCTTCTAAAAATGCAATCGATACGTGTAAAAAAATACAGGTGTTCCATTTGAAAAAAAAATTAGTTATTCAACTTTTTGAGTTTTGGCTCACCCTGTACATTATCTGCGTGTTTCGAGTAACAGTCGACTAGTGCTAAAACTACAGGGTATTCAGAGTTTTTCTCCTTTTCTTTGCAGTTTTCTTTGCAACTTTGCAGTGACTTTTTAAAAATTGGTCATTTTTATAACGAAAAGTTGAATAATTTCGAAATGAAAAGAAATAGACACATAATAGTTTATATAAAGTTACATTATTTTTTTTGCGTAGATTCCACTTATGCAAAAATATATAAGGTGTTCCATTTAAAAAAATTTAACTTTGGTTCACCACCCAGTATACAACACCCTGTGTACAATAAAAATATTTTTAGTTTGTGGTACCCCTGGGGTACCCTTTATAAATAGTAGTTTATTATACTTTTCTTTACGTGTATAATACAACGTTTTCTCTTATAGGTACATTGAGAAATTTTTGTTTTTCACAGATAGAATAAAAAAATCACCAAATAGAATAAAAAACATCAAATGGCCACTTTATTCTATTAGTAAGAAAAAAAATTACGAAATCAAATAATGTACCATAGAAACTACTATCTACTACTATCTCTATAAGTAAAAATTATTTTTTTTAATTCTTTAATTAATTAATTTAAAAAAAAATTAAAAAATGTTAATGCATAATTTTCTTTAAGAAAAGGTTTGATAAATTTTTCGTAAAAAGAAACTCTATTTGACGTCTATTAATGGTAAATGAGTGGTAACGTCATTCGAATTAGTTTTATTTCTGAATTAAATTTTCAATTAGCTTTGTTAAAACTACGACAATTTTACAATCCGATAATTTACACAGAGGCTGGTTTATTGAAGCGTCATTTTCACTTTGTTCGCCTGTACTTCAGACGCAACACAAAACAAAAATTCCCGTCAAAAAATTCCAACATTTATCAGTGATAAAAACTTTTCCCCGAGTATAAATTAGATCCGTAGTCTCCGAACCTGTCGTTTTCAGTCTCGCCCGATCGATCCCGCGTCCCAAATCATATTATTTGTGACAAACAAAATCCGAGTAAGCAAAACTTACCCTCTCTAACATGTTCGTATGGATCCTCTACGTGATCCTCGTGGTAAATGACCGAATGGAATGTTCTGTTTGGATGTGTGGTATGGGGAAAATAATGACGAGCCTTCTCAACGTAAAAAGAGCCTTTAGGTGATACGATCTTCCCTTCAAAGACTCCATCAATTAACGAGCCAAAGACCGAACTCTCGGGCTCACCTGCACAAGCAAAACTTAAATTATTGTTTCCATCTCGAAAATAAATAATGAGTTTTATTCCCAAACCGAATTAATAAATTGTCCAATTCGGGAAACACATTAATCAATTGTAGATAAAGGAAAAACCGGACCAGAAGCTGCTATCAATCATCCGACAAACTCTGTGTCTGTTGCAAAAAAGTTTCAAGTGGCACCAAATCCGGCCATTAACGAGTCTGATTAATTAAAACGCGACACATCAAAGGCCGTATTGCACAATTTACATTAGCCAACAATAATTGCGGTAATTTCCTATCGACCTGGATACCCGCATACAAACGAGATAACCTGGGGATGAGCACCCACCTAAAAGGTGGCCTTTGTAGACGTGCGACGTATCGACGTCTATCCGGCCTTCGGGACCGTGAACCTCCATCGAATCGCTGAACACATCAAGGTCTCTTTTCAGTCTTAGATGGAAATCACGGTTGTGAGCTCGGAACGACACGTGGACGAGATTATCGCGACTGACAGAACGACGAGCACGGTTGTGGGCTCGATGCACTTCGGAGGTGTCGTACGATAGAGGCTCGTAGTGGCGGATGAACTCGTTGAGGCGGTTTTCTGAAACAGAATAGTTATTTAATAAACTAGTTTGCTAGTTTGAAGTTTAAAGCACGAACAAGCGATAGCGAGTGACAAAATTAGAACTTAATGAGGAGACCTTATAAAATATATATTTAAATTTTTCAACACTTTCCATTCACTTTTCCACAAAAACATAGTTACCATTGAAATGTATGATGTTAGTCGTTATTGTTTTTTTATTTGTATGAGTATAACTGGTTGTTTATATCAAAATATCATCAAAACGTCAAAATCCCAAAAACATTTACTTAATAAAAAAGAGTATTACCAACGTCTATTATAATACATTATTTTTTAAATAAAATAATTCATTAATATCGAAATTAATAAACGGTCAACAAAAACATGTATTAAGGCAAAAGGGGACGACAGAGTTAAACTAAGTGTTCGACAAAGACAAGTATAATGAATATTATTTTTCTATTTTTTTGTTTTTGATCAAATCTTGTAAAATAAGTAAGTACTTGATTCAAAAATGCGCGGTACGCCTGTTTTTCATATTGTGTGACTGTACATCTGCTGGTATTCATGTACAGAATTATCGTATTAATTCTTTGAACTGAATTAGTGATGCATCAAGCATCAGTGATGTTTTTTTCTTTTTGAAGTAATGGGTAATTATTACTTTTGTTAGTAATTTTTATGTATTCCTTTTTCACTTCTCAAAAACGGAAAATGGATAAATTATCAAAAGGATACGTAAATATCTACTTTTTACTTTGGAAGACAATAGGTTAGAATTTAATTTGATTATTTTCGGTAAAAAAGCAATTTGTAATGAAGATTTCTAATAATGGAGATTGAGAAAGCTGAGCAGAGAGCAAGTAATGTTACATAAAGTGTTAAATAAAGTTGAATTCGTATTTTAGTGCAATTAAATTCTCTGAATACATAAAATTCTCTCGGAAGATGTTGGAACTATAAGCGAAGCCCAAGTACAGTCACCCAAAATGAAAATGACGCGTCCATAACGTGTAACCTATAGTTTTGAGTGAAGTTCGATATTTCGTTAATCATCCTTTGAAATAATTGAGGATTTTTTTGAAAATGGTTGGTTGGAACAAATGCCAAAAAAATAAATATGTTGTTTGAAAATTTAATTAATTATCAGTTTGTCGTCTAACTAACAGGTAGGCGTGTTTTTTATGGACGCGTCATTTTCATATTGTGTGACTGTACCCCTGCTTCCCATTCCAAGAAAAAACTACTCGTATAATAATCCAGAATACAGAGTTTGCTATTAAATGCTTTTTTTTTCTGTATGCAGGTACTCGTACGTGAATTTTTTTGCACAAAATATCATTTAAGCATCGTTTGTTTTGGAACGACAGTTTGGTTAATTAAAGTATTTATATTTTTACTTTTATTAATATACTTTCAATTTTTCAATTCATTATGTAAAAAGACATACAAAACAAATATTTTACTAAATAACTTCTAGGCATTAGAGTTAATTTTTTATCTAATAATACAAAATCTAAAGTAGGTACTAAGGACTTTTTTTTTGTAATATTTATTAATACGTAAAACACAGGCAAATGCTTCTCTGTCCAAATAACGAGACCACAATTTTTTTGTTGATTACTTGAAAGTGAATTTCTATATCACTGAAAATATCTTGCCGATGGCTAATAAGTACACAACTGCATCCAAGCCCAACCCCAAGATGATTGAGACAGAACAAAAAAATTTACAAAATTCGCTTTTTGATAACTTTCCCGTAATAGAATTTTGAAAACCAAAAATATATTTATGATCAGCAAGAATTGGAGATTCGTCGCACTATCTTGCTTTTTCAAAATATTTTTTATTTTAAAAAATTTCAAATTTTTTTTCAAAAATAAGTCAAAAAACAAAAAAGTGTTACCTTGGCGCAAATTTAATTACGCTTCTATGACCAAAACTTTTTTCGTTTTCGGAAAAAAGTAAATGGATGAAAAGATAATAGAAAAATAAAATCCGCCCCATCTGACGGCTTACGAACACACTGAAACCTTTTGAAGCGCCAAATAGCCATAAAAGCTCAATTATTCGCCCATATGTTCTCAGTTTTGAGTTTCTCGTAGAATAAACACGTGAACGTTTAATTTAATTTCAACATCTCTATTCAAAGCAAACAATCTCTCATTACGCAATGAAAATTAGTCCAACCTGTATCATATCCCAGCTTTGATCGGGGAATTTCAGTGTTATTGGACCCTCATTTCGTTTAAAATTCCGACATTGACAAGCGGTCAGGGCGAAAAACCTTTCAGAGTCCATTGTCGAGTAAAATTTTAATTAATATTTATTTTAAGAGGAACGCGCCACTGAGGCAACACAATTACTAAAAACCTTCAAGAAAAGTGTTTACGGTAATGGACGTCCTTATTTCTTTTTAATGTAATCTACAAAATGAAAACCGACGACTTACCTACATTTGTAAACTCTTTACACTCGCTTTCACGAACAATTATCGTTCTCACTTAATTTGTTTTTATTTTCATGGCAGATGTGAACAGGCAATTTCCTTCAGCGAACGACAATAATTGCCATGCTTCCAATTAAGCAGGCTTAGTAATCGATTTTAAGTAGGCCTCGGAGATACATTCACGTTTCTTCCGGAAGAAAATTGACGAAAATGTTGAGGGCGTAATTGCTGTTTTTCCAGAACAGCGTAAACAGAAACGATGTGAACATTTCGAATTTTTCTCAAACTGCTTTGCTAGAGTTTTTTATAAAGCGTGTAAAGTGGGTGGATGTAGTAACGGATCATTATTTGTGATAGACTGAACTTAAATTCGGTCAAATTAATTAACTAACCAAACCCAAAACACGAAATTATTACTTTTTTTAAATAATCAAACGTGAATTTGAAAAAAAAATTCATGGAACACCCTGTATAGCAAACAAGAAAAATACAGGCATTATTAAATTCTCAATAGCCAGACATAAACATAATTAAGAGATAAACTATAGCGCAAATTACTGCTAGTTTTTTTCTCATCTTCATTATAAAAATTTTAGTCTGGTAAGAGTGCAAAGCTCAACATTTCTGTATTTTTTTCCAAGTAATTAGTAAATTGGTCAGACGATATGTCACTCAAATGCTGAACTGTTTTTTTGGGTTTTTTCGTCTCCTAACTTATAGTGCTCCGTAGTCTTGTAGTTTCAGTAATATTAAGTCGAAATCGACAAAATGACATCGTCTTACTTCAGACATTCAAATAGATTCATGATAGATTGATAGAATTGAAATGGGCACTATTCTGTCTGGTATAGATACCAGATGATTCCGTTGATGTCGAAATAAAATGCAACTTCATCTAAATCCAACGTCTGAATTTTGTAAATCAAATGGTAGGTATTTTAGTTTTAAGCAGTCTAATCTAAAAGGAATTTTATTTCTCTTAATTCGCTGCAAATCCCTAAACATCACAAAGGACTAAACAATGAAGGATCCCCTTATCCTTGAACAAAACCGAGATGCGTTGATTACTACCATTATTAAAATTCTTTGTTTTCTTTAATTTTAATAGGAAATTTTTAATTAAACTTCCCGTTTTATTCATCCGAGTCCAGCGAAAAAGCTCAGTTCTTTACGGATAAACTCAATCAGGGCATTCGGCTCAATTAGCTCGAAATTCAGTTTATGGCGGTAATAAAATTAGTGTTGAATGTTGTCGATTCTTCCTTTGAAGATAGCACCCGTGAACACATGAATGAACGTACACAAAGAACGGTCATCGTTCAAACCGTCCTGAAAAGATCGCCCTTTGACCCTTTATGCTTGCATTGATTTCGTGAAAAATATGCTGATTTTGTACTTTTTACCACATCTTTCGCTGGTTATTTCCAACGCATCCACTTGTACTTTCCACCCGATACGATTTCTCTCATATTCTATTAATTCAGCGACACGAAACATCTGTCATATCGTCCATTTACATTCATTAGCATCACTGCAGACGGTTTGTCTCGCTTGTCTGTTTCCAACGTCCTAATTTGTCGAGATATATTTCATAAAACGGCTACAAAGTGGCCATTTTCAAATCGACACCCAGATGTAATTACTCATCACAGTGAAATTAGTCCACCATTTATCACTGTTTTTATTCATACAGGGTGTCCCAGCGATGTGAAAAAGTCCCTTATTGACCTCTAAATGTTAGAAAATTAATCTTCTTCTAACCCCCTGACTCACTTAAAATTATGTTATTTGGAACAACCTATAATTTTTTGCATTTTTTGATGTAGCTTTTAACACAGATATTTTTAAGATAAATTGTTATTGGTCGATTTTGCTTTGTTTTCGAAATAACTTGATTTGTTTGATCAAAACACGACTGTTTAAATCATTACCTAAGAACAAAGAATATCAGAAAAGTAGAACTTTCACAACTCTAAGGAAAAAAATTCAAACTTCAAAAATGTTTTATTTTTATTAGCTTAGTGCAATCAGAAAGTAAAAAAATAAAGAGGTTTGTTGCAACTTAAATAACTTCAAAATTTTAAACGAAACACCCAATTTTTTATTTTTGCATCTACAAAACCCTTAAATTGTCTCTCTAAAAACATTAACAGTTAAATGTATTTTGCTAATTACTCAAAAGACATTTAACATTAAACATTAAAGTATTAACTATTGTTTCAGTAGTCGAAAAGTGAAATTTTCAGCAATAATAACTTTAATGTTACCTTTACACCATTATTTGTCATTTATTAGCAGTAAAATAACTAAAATTTTAATTATTTTCGAATTTCTAAATTCCCGTATAAACTCCATCAAATGGTCTGTGGTGGAGTTGCTATGGTTATATGGTTTACTATGGTAAGAATAATGGTCATGAATGGTGTGCATTGTTGTTAAAATAAAGTTAAAGTAAAATATCTTTCTAGTTATTAACTTTAGGCATTTAAAACTTTATGTTTTTAGATAGGCAATTTAATAATCTTTGAGAAACAAAAACAAAAAATAGGGTGTTCCATTTAACTTTTTCAAGTTATTCAACTTTTAACAAACTTCTCAATTTTTCAATTTTTCAATGTTTCTAATTATAATACTCTAAACAATTGAAACAGATTTAAGTTTGAACTTTTCCCTTTAAAGTGGTGAAAGTCCTACTTTTCTACGATTCTCCGTTTTTGTGTAATTTTTTAAATGAAACGTGTTCATGTCAAAAAAAAATATTTCAAAAACTAAGCAGAATCGACCAATACAAGTTGAGATTAAAATCATCAGTATTAAAAGCTACACCCAAAAATAAAATAAAATTTAGGGGTTCTATTTGAAAAAACATAACTTTAGTGTTTTTTTAATATTGCAACACCCTGTATACATATCGCAGCAGAAACGCAGCTATAATCTAAAAATAAGAAAAAGTCAATATTTTTAGTAATAAACAAGTTATGGAGCTTTTTCGGATCGTTGGGACAGTCTGTATATTCTTTTCATTTGAATGTTGTTTTTTCATAAAAAATTAAACTACTGAATTTTTCAAAATTATGAAGATCTTACAAAAATAGAAAAATAGTCGATATGAAATATTCATTTATTCTGTTTAATCGTTTTTTTAATTTCGGCACCGTACACAGAATTGAAAAAATCATTTCGCACGTCAGGTATGTAAACAACAAAATTAATTAATACCAACAAGTGAATAGAAAAGTTTTGATATTCAATTAATCCATTTCGGAACCTAGGCGTAAACATGTGTTCGTGTTTGTTAATTTAATTGAATCTTTATTTAAAAGTTTCTGAATAAGTTGGAGTTCTAGAGCTTGAATGCATCTGATGCCCACTTTTCCCGAGTATAATAATGACTAAAAAGGCTCACAGTTTGTTGCAAATTAATTTTCAATTCGCTCAATTATCTGAATAAGAACCTCAAAGTATTTTCCTGTAATACGTTGTATGAAGTGCCTCGTGCCTACTCTTGAACAAAGTTCAAGTTTTTTTTATAATTTTTTATAATTGGAACACCTGTATATACACCGCAATATTTTTGAAACATGCAACAGAAACGCAGCTATAATAAAAAAAGAAAAAGTCTATATCTTTAATAATAAACAAGTTATGGAGCTTTTTCAGATAGTTGGGACTAGGAAAGACTAGGAACGTAGTTAAAGTCTGTCCCGAAATGCGCGCTTTTTCAAGGACGTTCGCGTCACAAGCGCCCTCTAGATTTAGGGTGCCGCAACCGAACCCTAATCCAACTTATCTGCAATCGAGTCGATTTCCCGCAATGAAAATGCATTAGATTTCCGTTTTAGATTTATCGTCCACAATACGGCTTGCAAGCATAACTCCGCCAAAACGTAATTTATTTAGAGTTGAAACGTGTAAACCCTCCCCGGTTTATGATTGATGAGAGCGTTCCTCCGGATCCGCCTTTTTACCAAGTAAAAATTTCAATTAACCATCGAAACCTGTTGCTACAGCTGACCACATTATTAAAAGTTTTAAATCCTCGTCCGCGAGTGATAAATTTTTCAATGGCTGCTTTATCCGGACTAATTTGTCAGTGGAAGCTTCCGGGAAATTAATCACTAAGTCATCCGAGTGTAGAGTTCGGTTGCTTGACCAATACATCAGGATACGGTTTCCCGAAGGAGCGCTTGAAATATTTACGAGCCGGACGAGGTGCTCCCTTATTTATCCCGGTTTTGCATCGCTTCCTGCAACGTTGCAACAATCATCCGGCGAAAGCCAACTCATTAATTATAAAACTGGACCAGCAAGGGCGGCAGAATTGGGGGCGGCGTGTTTTTCTTGACTCCATCTTTTACTGTGTCAGTAGTTCACAGTTTACATTTGTAACCCATGTCACAATATATCACACGAAGACTTTGTTTGATTTTGTATAACGCAAACATCGATAAGGAACCGTTCTGCATGCAAGTTATACAGAAATAATGTGTTTACATTGTAGAAAAATGACTTCTGATGTATAGTCACGATTATTCAAAATTCTAGTGAAAGAAGTGTTTTTGATGTTTGGAAAATTGGAAGTAATTTGCGAATTTATGTAAATAAAATTTTCCTTTACGCTTTAGGGAGTACGCAATAAAGTTAAATCGGATGTAAAGGTTTAACAAGTCCATGTCGATCGAGTAAATGGAAATATTTCTTGTTTATAAATAATTTCGTGCAGCTTGTTTTACTTGCCAGAGAGGAAATAATTGAATCTTTACTCAATTTGACGAATCTGGCAGAAATTTGTTGCCAACTCTCGAATATTATTTCCTCGTTTATGTCAAAAGGACTAAATGACTAAAAAAACTTGCTAAAAAACTGAACATTTCATTTTAACGTCTGGCACAATTTAATTATTTAATAAACAATAAAATACACTTTAACTTATAAGCACAAACTTAGGAAATTTTCCAAACAATAACGAATGATAAAAACATCTAACAAAAATTATGTAGATGTCGCGTCATAAAGACAATATTACACTATCACTATTACTTTAACATTCGATAGTTAAATGCGGAATAAGACTTAAAAAAACAATTTTTCAAAAAAAAAGAAGTAAACGAACTGAAATTTGTGAAAACAACTTTGAGCAGTTCCTTTAAAAATTTTGACGTAGAGAAAAAAGTTTCATTACACTATTTTTTATTTTTTTATTGTCAGTTATATCGAAGTGCAGTGATTGATAAAAGTTTACGATAAATTTTTTGCGATAGTTTATGTTTTACTATTGAGAATTTAATGCCCTATCTGTCTGTTTATTGTGTTTGCTATGTGTTAATTGTTATACAAACACAATAATTGTTTCAAATTCATTTCTCTGAAAACTTAGACGGTAAAGGAACAACTGCGCTCTCTGGCGACATTAACGAAACTATCAAGAACGGAACGTTTTATTTGTATGTTGTTTCCTAACCTTTAGATATCCGTAGTTAAGACACTATAAAACTATTTTTTTGAGACTGGCTACATTATTTAACTTATTAAGCATCGCTTGTTTTCGAATGATAAGAAATAATACGAGTATTTTTTGCAACAATTTAATATCAATTAATTATTGAATTAACATTTTATAAAAATTCTGGGTAAACTTGACAGAGAAAAAAATTTAAATTAAGAATGTAATGCAAGCAACTATTATAATTTTGCTTAAAAGAAACAATTTTCACAGCGAGGGGCCAGAGAGGCAGCCCCCCCTCCAAACTACAATTTTAGTTTTTATTTATAAAAGTCTAATGAACAAAAGTTTTTTAAAATAATAACCCAAGAAGTCTTTTTAATGCACATTTATAAATAAATTAATAAATAAAGTGTAATTGTGTACTTAAAAATAAAATATTGAAGAAAGATTATCTAAAAGTAATACAAGAAAGATGTTTTTTATGCAGCAGTTTTTTTTTAATTTTAAAAAGAATATGTTGTTTTTGCCAATGAGATTCAATTATTTCAAAAACTTAACAAAATCGGCTAGAAAAAACATTATGATTAAAAAGTATGTATAGAGTGTGTTAAAGTAACGCATAAAATTTATAATTTAGTTGTGGGTCATTTTTCAAAAAAATTCTTGAAGACGTCAATTTTATTTTTGAACAATGCTATATTCTGACAGTATAGAAAAATTTGGGCCGTCACTGGCCGTGTAAATAATAACGCCCTTCTATATTTTTTAAATAGCAACCCACAATTTTGGTTACTGTTTTTGATATATTCTTTTATCTTTCTGGTAAGTACAAAAAATATCTAATAATATATTAAAAAATTCGTAAAAAAAAAGTTAAAGTTAGAAATGCAAAAAATTTATTGATAATTACAAATAAAAAGGTTTATCTTTTTGTTTTTGTTATTGCTTATTTTGAAAAATTACACTTAAAAAATATATAAGTTAGCAGAATAAGTAAATATGCAAAATTTCAACTCATTAGCATAACGGGAACCCTTTCAAATTTGGTTCCAAAAATATGAAACAGACAGACAGACAACAAAGCAAGTTAAATAAAAAAAAATAAAAACATTTAATTAAGGTGTGTTTATAATGGTTTGGAGACAACTTTTAACATTGTGAGTTCATGCAGTTTATTTTTCAAATGTTACATCTTGGTTACATACTTGCATAAACATAAATATTACAGAATATAAATATAGCATCGAATGTAAGTAACGATTTATTACATCAGCAGCTGTTGCATCGCTTTTTAACCATAGTAATCAACTCGTCTAAGTGTCATTCAAACTTAAAACCATACTATTAAAAAGATTAATGAGCCGCAACTGCCCCACCTTCCCCTAACTTCCACCAAAAAAAAAAAAACAAGTTAATTATTTTTTAAGACAAATAATACAATCAATAGAAAGCTTTGCATTAATTTCACCGTGGATTAGCTAAACCGAATCGTCTCATTTCAAGCGTGAGCATCGCGAATTGCACCTCCTGTAGAAAAAACCCAGACAATTTTAGTACCCTAGACACTATTAACAAGTTCCATTTGCCTCAGTTTGGTGGCGCTGTCGGGTTAGCGACCTTGTGTGAGTGACCGCCATATCATTTCCGCACCAGCTGTTGCTGTCTCTTCAGCGACATCTGCCATCGAATTTTCGGATTGATCCGCCGAACCGGATAATTACGGAAAGGTCAAAAAATGACGCTTCCGGTTTCCGGATCCGGACTGATTTCAATAGACGTAACCCGACTCACGTCCACTGCGTTGACACGGAATTTCAAGGATCGATCAACGTCTACTATTATATCGGACGTAATAGAATAGAGGGTTTCAGTTTTCAACAAACTGTCAAATCGATACGAATTGATGAAAATGTCCTCAACTAGAGGCCCAGGCCAGACCTGACCTGTCAGGGCCGAAACGGTCTAGCGGTTCAGCGTGACGGATTCACTTTTTTACGCTGGAAATAATGTTGTAAGACACTCTTTTTCCTCATTTTACAACACTCCAACCTTGATCGATGGGATTAAAATCGGTGGGGCTTGAACACAAAATAAAATTTAAAAGAATTTCAAGACGCGTTGGAAACGTTTGCGTGTTTTACCCTCTCTATCAAAGTGTAATAAAAAATACACATAGATTTCCTGTCACGCTTCCTAATTTACATAACCAATATGGCGAAATTTCGTACCTTGCAAGACATCATCATAAAAATCAACTCGCTTCCAATTACTCTAATTGTTTACAATCATATCGCAATTATTGTGAGTCACTCTCAAGTCAAGGATAACAACAAGAAAAAACATAATTGTCCAAAATGATTCATAAATGGGAAAATAAACCAAGAAACAAGTCAACAATATCAAATAAGCGTTCATTCATTAGTCATTACACGTCTAATAAACACATTTTACACCAAAATAATTAACTGGATGTTACATTTCATTGAACAATTCCGATAGCAAAATTACTCGGAGGTACTCACATAAAATTTTATTATTGCAATAACGGAGCAACATAAAAGTGAAATTTCTAGTGATTTTATTTTACTAAGGAAATAAAAGACATTGACGACTGTGATTTCCCTAATTTGTTACTCCAAGTTTTCACTTTGTAAGTTTTTCAATCAAAGCCCTAGGAATCTTCAAAAAATTATTAGAAGACGAACAAACTCGTGTTGCAACTGTAATGCCATTTGATCATTTATTTCAGAACATTATTTTTTATCGAGTGTCAGTGACCGGTTATCAGAACCACGTGTGTTAATTAACAGGTAACAGAGCTCACCAAACAAGACATTGTTTCTCATTGTTTGTACTTTTTCAATAAAAATTTCGCGAAATTATTTAACATTTGGAAAAGAAAACGTCAAACAATCAAACAGTCAAACTTTAACCATATCATATCGGCTGTGGGTATAAGGGTGTCATTCTTTTTGATAGTGACTGTACCCGCCTATGGGTACAAAAATAAAAGTACGTATTTTTGATACAACCTGTACGCTATTCCATTTTAACGGATGGGACAGTTTGCACACATTTTTAGATTTTGGTTTCAATTTTTATTTTTATTTATTTATTTTTTTTTAATTTTTAATTTTATGAACAGTATCAACTGAAGTGAGTCTTTCTGTATAGGAACTTAGTATCAACCAAACTGTTTGCAACCTGCGATTAGAGCTACATTTGTAAATTTTGAAATAGGAGCAAGAAAAAGGAATATAAAATGATGACGGACGGGACACAAAAAAGAACTCAGGTTTTTATCGTTGAATAATCGTTATAAAGTTCTGTTAATTTAAAAGGCACTAATTTTATCAATTATTTTTGAAAAAAAAGTAGAGCATGACGGACGGGACAAAAAAATCGAGTGTATGAAAATAACTCACATTTAATTATTTAATTTTTGGAAACCCATGATAAATAGTCAAGAATTGCTATTTTTCAGCAACAGATATCAGGTGTTCTATCAATAGGCGGAATAAATATAATTCTAAACTACCTATTTTACTCAATAATTATTGTAAATTTTGTAATTTTTTGAAGGGGTAAACAAACTAGAGACGACAATGCAATTTTTCAAAATTTGCAATCGAGTTCGTATCGGAATATGTATTCTTGTTGGCATTTTACAGGCACAGACATCGTAAAATTATGTGAAACACCCTGTATTTTATGTTATCGCCTTCTCTGTAATATAAATTTTAGACCTCAATGAATTACTTTAATTTAAATGTTATCCTACATTTTAAATCCACAATAAAAAAACTTTTGTTGCAAAATTTTAGTTGTTTCAAAACTATAAAAACGCCAACGTCGCATTTTACGAAATATTTCTTAAATAAAATTGATAAAATTGTAAAACAGTTATTACTGATTAGATCTCTCATTGAAACTATAAATTAAATAAGCTATCATTTTTTTGAAATGCTTGAATAAAGTATAACAGCTAATTTTTTAGAAAAAATGCGACGTTGGCGTTTTTGTAGTTTTGAAACAGCTTATACATTACCATAAACCGAATCGTGTATTTTGAAAGAAACTTTACATAATATATACTAAAATTATTTTGAAAATTTCGGTGTCATGTTACATAATTACTGGAAAAAGTAATGAAATAAAAATTAATTTTCAAACCAAATTGTCGACAATGAAATACCTTTAATAATGTCATTGCGACAAAGATTTGCAAATCGCAATAACAATAAAAAGTTGGCAAATCCGCGCAATCCTGTGCAGATTCCAATGGTCCTGATAACATTGTATTGTTTATCTTCCATTCCGTTCCCTGACCCAGAATTCCCGAAATACCGTATTTTCTTGCATTGCAATCAATTTTTGCTTTCGCTAAATCCCGAATCAATACTTGCAACGAGCATTTAAAAGTGAAGAGAAAAAAAATAGGCCGACCGTTCGGTTCTTATCGATTTGCTTGTTGCTCGACTTAAATTAAGAACGTTCAAAAGGTCATTAGTTCACACATTTTCATAAACGATCCAGACGCGAATTAAGTTCAACACTCCAGAGAGGGGTTAGTGTACCCCTAAACTAACCCCAAACGGCGGAAGCCACTCACTATAATTGCGCAAGTTGGCTCGTTTTGGTTTCGCTTTCCAAGATTACGCCTTCGTTTAATTTATATTGTACTTTAAGTTGTTTTCGTGCGACGATGATGTCTGATTAGATTTCAACGCTGCGAAAAGTGGGAAAAATTCCGGTTTTAGGAAGAATTTCCCAATGAAACTGGCCGAGGTTTCAACAATTTATATTTATTGATGTAATACGCGATTGCAACAATTATTTAAACAGCTCGGTTACGATAAATCAAACTCAGAAAGCGTTTCAAATATTCAGCGCCACAAATCACTGACACTATTAAATTGAATTATATAAAATGTGCTCCAAATTGCCACGGATGATCAAATCTAAAACTTCGGCCCCCATTTCTCACCGCGACTATCTGCCAAAATATTTTATGTTTACAACCTTTATTATCACCGATATCATTAGACCCAATATAATTTGTTTATGGATTATGCACATTACTGCATATGAACCACAATGAAATAATATTCAATCAAACTGTAATCGGGTCTCGTCACTCAAATTGCATTCAGATTAATACAACAATACTGCAGAGATTGAATTGGAATCTAATGAGTATCTGTGGCAAAATGTACTAACGACTGTAATAACAACCTAATTTGGCATTATAGGGTTTTATTGCAGCATTTTCAAAAATTCACAATTTGTAACAATGCAATTATTTATTCAACAATTTAATATTATCTCAATAATCAAGTTTTGTTGTTGATAAACAATAATTGTGATAATTAAAATTTAATTGCAAATATACAGGGTGATTCTTTTGTGGCCTACATTAGAAACTTTTTGACTTCTAATAAAACTAGAGCTTTCAAATTTTGCATACGATCCAAATCAACTATTCCGAGTTCAACAAAGTTATTTTCAAAACGGCGGAGCTTCTGGTACTACGAGAAATTGGCACTAATTTTGAAATTTTTTAATGCATTTTTGAATTTACCTTCTCAAACTGAGTACAATTTACGCAACTTGTTACTACTTATCTGTCAAAGTTTTTTGCATTCGATAACCGAAGCCTTCTAGAATTTGTCAACTGTCAAAATTCATGGCTAGTGTGATTTTTTCAAAATGGTTATCAAAAAACGGCTATAACTCAATTTTTTCAAATGGATCGACCCTATTTTTTTAACGGCAATCGAAAAAACAATAATATTTATGGTGATTTTTATCAACACGTCCTATACCTATCTCTTACAGTTTTTGAAAAAAATCACAAAAAACGGATTTTACATCGTAATTTTCATAGTTAATCAAGTAGACTTTGCAAAATGGTCGTCAATTGTAAACTTCAATATTTTATTTAGTTTTTAGCTGGTTCATTATCGAATAAGCAATAAAACAATAATATTTAATTAAAGTTTATTATAAATTAGTGAATTATGTAAAGTAACTCAGTGAGTCTGCCATCGAATTTTCACTTGTTGAATGAAAATGTTGAACAAATAGGACATTTCTTTTAATTAATAGCACAATTTGATCGTATTTTTCAAATGTTTACTTGATTAAAAATGAAAACAATGAGCTAGAATTCTGTTTCTTGCGATTATTTCAAGAACTGTAAGAGATAGATATAGAAGATGTTAATAAAAGTCTGCATACAAATTGATGTTCTTTTGATTGCCATTGAAAAATCAGGGTCATTCTACTTGAAAAACTGTTTTATAATTATATTTTAATCATCATTTTAAAAAAATCATAGTAGCCTTGCAACTTGACAGTTGACAATCCTAAAGATTTCAGAAGACCCTTCGAGCTTTTGGTTATCAAATGCAAAAAAAATTAGTCACTTATTTTAAAGAGTTCAAGGGCTGTGATATTTTAAATGAACTCCTACAAATAAAGATTTTAACAAAAAAATTTGACATACTTCAAAACCCATGACAGATAAGTGCTAACAATTAGGATACATTTTACTTAGTTCCAAACGACAAATTCAAAAATGCAATAAAAATAGGTGGTTATTATTTAAAATTTCAAAGTTGGTGCCAATTTCTCGTAGTTCCGAAACTTCAATTATTTTGAAAATAATTTAGTTGAACTCAGAATGGTCGATTGGATCGTATACAAGATTTTAAAGCTCTGCCTATATTAGAAGTTTAATTGTTCTGCGTTTTTTAACAATGTTTTTACTTTTTCAAAATTTGAAAAGAAATAAAACAAAAAAAAGGTAAGTCAAACTTGAAATTAATTATTTCTGTTAACGGAGAGGTAAGTGCACTGTTTCGCCCCCAGAGAATCAAACTTGAGATTTGATGATGTATCTACGAAGTCTTAACTTAATAAAAACTAAATCAATACAAATTAAATCTCAGAGCAAACATTTGCCGGTCTAGACGGTTAAGGCATATGTTAATTCCACCTTCAAACATTCAAACGATATAAATTTTAATATCTCGCATAAATTTTCCCCTTTTCAACTTTGTTTACCCTATTATAAAAACCCGGACTTTTTCTCTCGTTTCCAAAGCGAAACACAAACTTTTAATTACAAGAACCGTCGTAAAATTCAAAGCGAAATTTGACACATTTGTTTGTGCGTCGTCATCACAGACATTTATGAAATCTCCAGTGTGTTAAAAAGACACCTGAGAGGTTCGGCGACATTTATTCTCCCAAATGGCAAAATAAATTTATATTATTTGACGTTATAATTTTCGGACTTTCTTCGTACCTACTTTTTTCAACTTTGGTAATAAATTTCGACACGCCTTGTTTATTCCGACATTAATCGATCCGAGTAGACAAAAGGCGAACCTGCTGATAGTGGAAAAGCGATGATTGGTGCTTTAATTACATTAGTTAGGCCTTGATCGAGTGAATAGTCTAATTAAGTTAATTACTGTAATAACTAAATACTCAGACACGGAAAATAAAATCGTGGGTTTTGATTTATTATTAGAAATTTCTGATCAATCGCTGAGGACGCCCCTGGTCATAATTTTCCATCCAGAGTCTTCGAGTATAAAAAGGTTTCCGTAAAAAAATTACAACAGACAAAAAAGCCCACTTTATTAACCACCACGAGCCATTTTGTTCTAAATCTCCGACATAATTCCCTCGAAGCCGTTGAAAAATTCCATCCAATGAAAATTAACGCTGAAGCTTAGTCCTCTTCAGGTCGAATAATTTACCAAATTACTTGCGAACAGTCACAGCACATTAGCTTTAAATACGTCTCAATTACTTTAACAAGCGCATCGATGTTAACATGCTTTAGTTGTAATTAGGCACAAAATATAATTTTTGTTGCCAACGATGTACAGGGTGATCCACGGATGCGTAATCGGACTGTAACTTTTTTGTAACTTGAAATATTGCTACGCTGTTTTAATTATGCGATAGAACGACTTAAAGTCCACAAACTACAAATATTTTTATTATACACAGGGTGTTGTATACAGGCTGGCGGACTATTGTTATATTTTTTTAAATGAAACACCCTATATATTTTTGCATAAGTAGATTCTCCGCAAAAAAATAATGTAACTTTATATAAACTATTATGAGTCTATCTCGTTTCGTTTCGGAATTATTCAACTTTTCGTTATAAAAAGACCAATTTTTGAAAAATCACTGCAATGTCGCGTATTAATATTTTCCAATAAATTTGCAACAAAAAACTTATAATACCCTGTAGTTTTAGCAATAATCGACTTTTACTTGAAACACGCAAATAATGTACAGGGTGTCCCAAACACCATGTATTTTTTACAGGTATCGATGGCATTTTTTATAAGCTTTCTAACAATATGTGATTTGTATAGCAAATTAAAAATATTTCATAAAGTGAACAAAAATTCTTAAAAAAACAAAAAAAACAAGAGATAGACCTATAATAAGGTTACATTATTTTTTGTGTGCAATACAACACCCTGTGCATAATAAAAATATTTTTAGTTTGTGTATTTTTTTTTTCTGTCGTATAATCAAAACGGTATGGCAATATTTTAAGTAGCAAAAAGTTATAGACCTTGCACACCCGTGGGTCACCCTGTATATTCCCCGGTGTGCTTTTGTTTGTCGTTTTGTATCCAAGCCGGAGACGTCTCCAAGGGGGTGTTTGTTCGCATAACTACATCTTCTCCGTATATTTCACGTCAATTCCTTTTTATCTCGCCCATTTCATTTCATATGTTCCGCTTCATTTGCCACCTCTGTCGCTGAATCTCCGTATGCGTGATGCTGGAAATTCTTTTATTTCGTGTAAATAAATATTTTATTCATGATGAAGCACGTGCTGGTGCGATGAAGATGACTCGAAAGGCCTTGACCCTATTCGTGCGATTACCTCCGAAGCTCTATTTACAAGGAGAAGGAAAAAGCAATATAATCCACCCTCATTGGTTTATGTTTTTCGAGGGTTGAGTATTAAACGAGTTCGATTTACACAAGAAAGAATCTCGCATATTTTATTCTTAAAGGGAAACGATGAATGTTTACGTTCGAGTAACTCGAGAAACCTAAGTAAATTTACTTTGTCTTCCAATTTTACAGATTAAATCCGCATTTTTTCGAATATTAAACTCAAATTCCGGCAGTGCGTTGCTCAAACATCGGAGAAGGGCGCTACGTTGAGCTTTTATTGAGATTCGAAAAAAAATACGCACATCATTTAGTTAATATTTAGTAACCAAATCCCCTTTTATTATCATTCAGTTCTGGTGGAAAAATGCGTCCACGTCAAAAACTAGATATTATCTCTGGATGAATATGCACGAGACAGACCCTCCATTGTTACCACAGTCGGTAACTAAATTGCGGTTATTTGACATGCGGGAAGTCAGTTTCGATATTCCGTTCCCCTCAAATAACATTTCAATCAATATCGGATCATCCACAGCTAGAAAAAGCAATTAATTCCTCCAAACACAATCGGCCCGCTTGTACCCCACTATAAAACAATTCATTGAGCACAAGAATATTTCTTTCGTTGCCTCGTAAACTTGTGTACAATTCACGTTATCATCGGACGCTGTTTTTCACCCTCGAGGGACCGGAAGTTTGGACGTTTTCATATCAGTTTTACTTTTTCGTTTCCGGTTGTTTCTTGCATCGAGATTTTGCATTTGGACGAAATAACGCCACTATTATCCGCATTGAAAAGTGGCGTAATTGCGATCCGTTTTTTTGCTATAAACAATCAAGTCTAGTTGAGCTGCGATTGAAAAGGGTAACAATCGGGTCTTGATGAGTTTTTCAATCGCTTGATTGTAAATATTGCTTTTTGAAACACAAATCCAGGATGCTATCGTCTTTTTACAGTTCAACAATTTCAAAAACACGTAAAACTCGCCACAATTTGTTTAATTAAAGTGCATGAAAAACCGAGAGAATTGAATTCGCATTCGACACGAAAAACGAACGGTTCACGCAAATAATACCTCTCAAAATTACATACAATGTATACATCGTTAAATAAAGACCTCATGCATCACGACGTCGCGGCTTTCGCTTTCAAAACGTCGCATGTTTCTCCAATTTAGTTAAAATATTACCACTGCTGACGGCCACATTTTAAAGCACTGCAGATAAGGGAGAAAACCAAAATAAATCTGGGGGAGGGCCGATTCTGACACACATAAGACGTCAAATAACTTTGAGATTCCTGAAGATTTTTTTACGCATACGAAATCTTCTCGAAATTGATTACATACAGCGTGGTCCATAACTCATCCCCCAGCGAAAACAGCAATAGAAATGACAAAAAAATAAGAGATACAGAGGTTTCAAAATGGTATTAAGTTTTTAAAAACTAATAAAAATATCTTACTTATTAGGCCTGATAAAGGTAATGGTAATGTATTATAAATAAATATGATTATGTTAATAAAAAAACTGATCTAATCTCTGACACAAACAGTTATATAACGGTTAATCTCCTCTTACCAATTTGCACAACAAAAATAGATCAATAATCAGGTTTATAAAAATTTAATTTGCTACAATGGCCTTATTCCCAAAATTTTATAAACTTGTTAAATAAAATTCACAAAGTTAATTATCCTCTCAAATTATGAATTATCAAAGTTTTTGACTAACATTAAGTGTTATAATAATAAAAACTTCCGAATTAATTACGAAAATTAAAGCTAGTGATCTTAAAAATTATAATCACAATAATTATACTTTCGTATCATTTGATGTTATTTCGCTATTTACTAATATCCCGATCGATTTGGCTGTTGACATTGTTAACAGAAGATTCAATGATTTAAATACTAATATTGTTACAGATTTCTTTTTATACACTTTAATAGTATATTATTATACGAGTTTTATTTATAAGACGTCATATTCTGGCACAAATGGTTTTGGAGCACGACCAAGGAGTGTGATATACAAGTGTAATATACTATTTTTCTACTTTCTATTTTTGTTGTTTGTTTTATGTGTAGTTCAACCTAT
Source organism: Tribolium castaneum (assembly GCF_031307605.1). NCBI lineage: Eukaryota > Metazoa > Arthropoda > Insecta > Coleoptera > Tenebrionidae > Tribolium > Tribolium castaneum. Next base: position 5,938,728 of record NC_087400.1, read on the forward strand.
CAAAATCTGGTCAAACTATTTCCTCTTAATTTTCTTAGTTATTCGCACTTTATCAATAAACACCTGACGCTGTTTTCAGATCTTACACTAGATTACAATGATTACTGATATATTTATAATTTATATATATTTATATTTATTTATAATTTATTTTATTTATTCTTGTTAGATTTTATATTTCATTCGACGATTTTTCGATATTTATATTTTTAAACTCTTTTATTGTTATATTTTTCGCTGCATATTATTGTTTGTAGACTTATTTAATCTGAAAACAATGGAAATTAGACCCTTGAAACGTCATTAAAAAATATCTCAAAATTGACTCTTTTTATTTAAAACCTTTTTCATATATAACTATGGACTAAGAAATCAACAAGTTTTTCGTAAAGTAACTTTAACTACAGAATTGCCTAAACTATAAGCACCTTTCCAGTGAGAAGCGAGTTCTGGACCACTCTGTATAGCAAAAATAAAAAATCACAAATGTTGGACAGTAAAAAACACAAGTATGTATAATAAAGCTCACTTTCTGGAGTATAGTAGCAACGTTTTCTTTGAACACCAGTAAATTTTTATTACCCCCGAACCGAGGCTAATCATTCAAGCTAACTTATTGTGTGATTTACTGCACTCAGGTTGAAATCTTTCAGACGAAACGGTCAGTATCGTAAATATTTTCGGCTCAGCCTTGTCAGAACATCGTATTGTGAAAGTATTGCCTATCTTAAACTTTATTTTCTGTTGTAAAACATTATGGTGTACAAAGAAAACGTTGCTAAAATAATACATCTCAGAAACTAGAGAGTGAATTGAACACCCGAATTTAAATTAAAAAAAATTGTATCGAGCGATAATAATTGTTTACTCCACAATCAGTAACTTGTTGGAGGTAATGAAGTCCCATGTAGTCATTTACTCTGACACGCCGCCATCAACGTTCGATATCAGAGCCACCGCAATGCCCGTTATGAAGATATATAGGATTTTCATCGAGCGCACCGGAAGCCATTTAGAACCGCCGCTTTCAGAAAAGTGTGCCTCTTGTTTTCAACATCCAAATCGTATTTCGATATAGAAAATTCCCTTTTTGCGTTCGGATCAGACGAACAACCGACTCGAGTAACTCCTTATCGAACGAAAAGAACACCGAAAGAGACTCAACAGAATACAAAAAGCGATTTGTCGTGCTTTAGTCGAGCGATAATTAGAAAAGATCGGGTGTGCTAACCCGGCGCATCCACCATTTTTCAAACGACAACAATATCGCGCTTCATTAAAACATTCGCTTTTATCAACACCAATATCACATTGACGAAGCAATAAAATTTGATACACATCTGTAGGGTTAAATTTATGCCAAAAATAAAATAACGAAGCTAAATAAATTAGGAAATTTACCTTTTGGAAATGTCAGCGGTTTACTGATGGGTCTGAAGGGCAAATTATCTGAAACAAAACAAACAAAATAAATCCCTGCAGACAAAATAAAGCCTTATAATAGTGTTTCTCTATTTTTAGTAGCAGACGGTATTAAAATTCGCCGACGAACCGAAAATACTAAAAAACGAGAAACGGGAAGCGAGGTGCATCGTTGCCCGCGTAATCTGAGCTCGCATGAGAGATATTTCAGTCAGCGAACAAAAATAAGCAATTTTTCGAAATATTCGAGTGGGGCATTACACTCCTGTCTGATCATTTTAAGCGAATTAGTTCTTTCATTCAAATGCGATTTTGTTCATTTTTTGATGCGAAAGCTCTCGCAAACGTCACGTTTCCGGAATCTAGATCATCCTCTTTCGTGTCGTTTCAACTTTACCTTCCTAGTCGATATTTAACGTGACAAATAACAAAAGCTCCGTACTTCCTTGAAGTAGTCTACTCAAGACATAAAACATTACGTACAGCTATAATAAACTCCCTCCGGGATCTTGAAAGTTACGTCCGTTCTCGTTGAGGTTTGTAGTGAATTTCGCAGATTGTAAATACGAAAAATTGCGCGAAATGGTGGATGCGCCGGGTTGAAAACTGTGTTTGTTTTCCCCATTGTTCATATTACGAATGGGGCTCAAAGCTTGTGTTTTCCCTTGATATTTAATCTCACATTGTTCAAATTTTTCTTACAATTTAACCAAATGTAAATTAAATTCGCATCGTTGGCAGCATTCCGACTTATCTTCCCTTTCAAGGAAGTCATTTTCAATTTGAAGCCACGCTCGACCGTATCACGTTACGTTCTGTCATGTTCCGTTTCATTATTGGATGCAAATCTGCGTACGTGGCTTTGTGATAATCAAACGCCAAAGTGCAGGAATCACAGCTGTGGAAAGCTTGCTCGAGTTTTCGAGTAATCGATCTTTTGCATCAGACTTGAGATATTTCCGGGCAGAAAACTCCACTAATTAATACCCGCCTTTTGCGGGTTCGGTTTTTATCTCTCGCCACAGCAGATAACAGAAGTTTGCTTATTTGTAATCATTAAGAAAAAAACTCTTTTGATCGTACAATAATAATTATTTATTTAACGACTTTTAGTGTAAATCAAACCACTGATTTACACGAAAACGAGTTGAATATTACATTTTTTCCTCGAATTAAACTCAATAAGGGTTAAAATTGTGTTAAATCTGTTAAAAAAATCTGACGTTTCGTGATTTCTTTCACCGAAAACAATGCTATAACGTACCTAAAAAACTGCACCTTTAAAAAAAATAACGCCTGCCTTATTAGCACCAACAGCTCGACTTATTAGAATGTGCTTTATAACCGTTTTCTTTAAAAAACAAAAAAATTAGTTTTCCCAGCTTTTTACGAGTGCCCTTTTTTTTAACAAATTTTTCCAGCTTTATAATTAAGTATTCATCGTAATTCCTTTCAGTAAAAGCCAAACCAGCCACTAAAAGCCGGCTTTTTTTTCTTGCCTGATGCAACATTTGCTGCATTTACCCTTTTATATCCTCCCCCACTCGAAACGCTCCTATTCAAAACGTGCTTTACTCATTAAACACTGTGGAACTGGCAATAATAATTAATAGACTCAAATTTCAGCCGTGTGCAAGAACACAGGATGCACTCAATTTATTACCCTTTGATGCGTTTAAATTGAGTGTCTCGCATGTTATTTTAAACCGCCAATTATTTTTTTTTAATTGTTTTGAAGCTTGAGCCACCCCTGGAGGTAATTGAGTGTTGCTAGTGCGGCTTTGGAATAATCTAGCAAACTTTACTAGTCTTCTAACGCCGGCTAAAGAAGTTCATAACATGCCTGTTGGAGGTAAACGACGTGCTAGAAAACTTAAGCCGTTTTATTCGAACGTTTCTTGAATATCATCATGTCGAGTAAATTCCTCCCACAGGTTGGAAACTTTGAGTCGCTTTGAATCAATAAAACGATTCCGGATAACACTTAAAACAATTACAACGCAAAACCAGACAAAAATCGAGAATTCTTCATCAGAAATGGGATTCCTCCGACATGATATTAAAACACGATTAAAATTCCTCGAAAACTTCGGAAATACCAACCGGATTATCGATTTTTAACTCAGCTGTGTTGAGGTGAACCGTAATAAAGTGAGATAATGGCGGATTCGGGATTTAAACAAAGTCTTACTTCAATGTAATTTGTGTAAAATAAGAGATAATAACGGAGAAATGTGAGAACTCTGATTGTTTTACGTTGTAATATTATGTCTAGAGGAGATAGAGTTACGCATCAGCTTTGCGGGATTACAAGAAAACGAAATTAAAATGATGTAATATTAAGAGGAAGAGTTCTTATTGTGCTTTGTAATTTGCTAATTAAAATTAATATCGGCGTTTAGCCTAATTTACATTGAATTAATAAATTAATTTAATCTAGACTGATGAAAGCACCGGCAGGAAAGGTTCGGCACGCCCATAGGTCTTCCTAATTAATTTAAAAATTGCAGTAATTAGCATATTAATTAAACTCGCTACTACAGTCACTGCTGGACGTTCACACATACCAGGTGGGACAACCTTATCGCGCACCCAAGAAAATCTAGTGAAATGAAAATCCTGAAATTTTACATACCAGTCTGTACAGTCACGATCAAAAAGAATGACACCTCTAATGTGTACGTTTGACTAGCTGGACAATTTCTAAACTAACCTGTTTGTTGAAATTTATGACCCATAAAATTTTAGTCGCACTTTTGCTATCCAGCCCGGTTGGTGGAAGTATCATTCTTTTTGATCGTGACTGTACATTGATAAGAACCATTCTCGATTTTTATTAATTTTTTTGTTAATAAATAAAATCGTAGCAGTTTTGTGAGTTTTTATTTAACTACAAAGTTTTTAAGTAAATCCAAAATTACAAAAAAATTAGTGAAGATACCTTTCGAACGTACTAGGCCTGTATAATTTTTTTTTGTTAAATTAGAAATCGCGATTTTCTTATGTGCGCGATAAGGTTGCCACCTGGTACTTAAGCCCCATTTAAATAATTAAAGACACGATTTTAAACCGTCCGTCTTGAATTAAAAATTACGCGATTAAAAATTAAATTAAATTCGGATAACTCGTTGCTGATTTAGCAACTTGATCAGTTCTCGCAAATATTTACACTTGAAATCGGTTCGTGTCGACGCGACTTTTTCGCACCTGTAAAAAATTTAATTGGATACTTTGCACTAATTAAGCAATTCTAGTTTTTTAATTAAAAAGAGGAACACAACAGAAACAAGCAACGTCGTGATATTTGTTCAGAATTCGTGGTAACGCTATCGATCATTTTCTCCTCGAATTTTGATTCACATTTTCTGGTGAATGCATTATTTTGCAACCATGACCCGTTCCAGTGAACTCCCTAATGGGAAAATAAATTTTTAAAAACTGTGAATTTCCCAGCATCGATTTTAGTTTTTGCCCTCGAACATATCTCGTGTAATTACCAAAACGCTTCATGTTTTCGTTTTTGCACGAAACTTTGTTAATTAGAGAATTGCCAGTGAAACATTGTCGATATAAAATAATTACAGGACGTTACCGTGACGCGTGCTTTAAATCTGAAGCGCTCGTTTAAACTAAATTGCGACAAATTCGCCCACAAAATTACGCACCATTACCACCGACAATAAAAAATTGTATTTATGCAAACTCCCTTGAGACTCATCACCACGTAAAACTTAACATAACATTTTCCCAAAATTAAATTGTCAAGCTGGCAACCCTTATCACTCTCAACAGGTTGTAAAATTTCATGAATGCATTAAACCGATCCAATAACTACGATATTTCCACGCCTTTCTAAATATTTCACTCGGAAAGAAACGGAACGAGAAAACCATTACCACGAGCGGTTGCAGACAACTTCTCGAGTCTTTAAAACGTTAAATACAGGCCGAACCGGTGGAAAACAAAGTCTTTTTACTTGCGAGAACTATTAAATGAACCGTTACGTTTTATAGCCTTCTGCTAGTAGTATAACTAAAAGTTGGTAAAGCTGAATTAAAATCGGGTTGTTGGGGCGAAAAATGGCCAAATTCGCGACGCTTTGGAAAAGTGCCACGTGAGTGAAATTAAAACTCGATTAAGAAGCAGCTGCGAGTGATTATTGAAATCAATAATGCAAGAAAAATTGTGCTTTGTGTTTGTCAACATTCTGCAAAATAACGGGCATGTCAGTGAACGAGCACGGCATGTGGTTAATTAAACCGACGATTTATTTCACTATTGATTCCCTTTTTGGAATTTAACACGTTTTTCGTGTTAATTGCGTGCGACCTTAAGGTCGAGCCGCGCTTGCAAATTAACCGAATTTTTAGCCGGAAAAAGTGATTAATATTTTCTTGGATCAGACAACGGCCGATATTTCACCGGCTTTCGGTACAATAGGACTGTTTCAATGGTTGATGACTACATGCTGAAATGTCCGAAACATGTGTTGCCTTTATCTTGATAATTTTACTCTAATTAATTTCGAGATAATTTAATGAAAATTCTAGACCGGCAATTTACATTGGACGTAATTAGACTAATGTACGAGAGGAACAGATATTCAAGGAAGAAAATAAATTAACAATTAACATAATTGAGAAATTATTTTTCAGTTTAATATTAATTAAAATAACAAAGCACGAGTTTCTGTAAAAGGAAAATTATTCTATTCGGTAATTTAGTAATAGGGAATTTTCTAGAACTAGCTGACCACAAATGACACTCAATAACCTCGGTAAAACATTGTTACGTCTCTAGCCAACGAAACAGAACCAATTGCATAACAATAAATTCATTTCGAAAGAAATTACACCAATCATAAGTAATCCAAAACAATTCCATTCAAACAGAAATTTGTTGCTTTTTTCTAATTTGTCACATCAAGTGCATTTGATTGGCAATTTCAAACTTCAAATTTTTCATAAACAAAATCAGTCGTTTATAAATCTTTTTATGATTACAGTCACCTTAAAATATTACAATCTCAATAGTAGATCAACAAATTTGTATCAATTAAAAAAATACAAAATTTTAAAGCTCTAGCTTTATAAGAAATTAAGTTTCTAATTTAGGCCCTAAAAGAATCAGCCTTTTTAGGGTAACTAAAATGAATGGATACAGTTAAATATTATAAAAACAATTCATCAAAACTGATTGAAATTTGGTGTATGCTTAAGAGTATATAAATTCCATCGTTTCAGATGTTTATCAAATTCCTATCTCCATTTGTTCTTCGGATACAAGGCTAGCTTGTTTTTTTTTAAACATTTTTTTTCAACAAGGGTCAAATTTAATATTTTTGAGAAGAGCATTTTTTTCTGAGTTCGATGGTATAACACATGTATACCTTAATTTAATCGAAAAATTTCGAATATTTTGAAAAATCTAAAATTTTGTTAGCCTTGGAAATGTTGTCTTTATCTATCGTTAGCTCTTTGCTATTTCAAAATTGACCAAAAATAAGTAAATAATTGTTAAAATAACACTTTTAACTGAAAAAGAACACGTTTTAATTAAAAGAAAAATAAAAACAAAATACATGGAAATTTTTTTCGTTCAGTTTTACTTAAATGTACCTTTATTAAACTATAATTATTGCACCTAAGTTTAATTTTTATCTAATATACAAGTCACTAACAACAGTATTTTCAAAGCTAACTTAGTTTTACTATTCCAGAAAATTTATGAATTTTGATTTTTTAACTTTTTATTAAAAGTAAAAGTGGGTATTATGTCACATCACTGAATTCAGAAAAAAATTCTCTTTTAAAAATGATTAAATTTGACCCTTCGGGTCATTTAAAAAAAATCAAGTTAGCCGATGACGATAAAAATTTGAAAAAGCTCTCAGATAGTAGAATTGAAACACTTTTAACTGTTCCCCAAATTTCAAGGTTCTCTGTTAAACCGTTCTGAAAATATTTAAATGTATCCATACTTTTCAGCGACCCTGTATTTAAAGTACAGAGTTTCTGAAAAACTTAATTTTATGTACCGACAGTACTTTAGAATTGATTTTGGTGCAGTGTTTAATTTATTTCTCTTAGAAAAATGATTAATGCTTTTTACAATTATTATTTTAAAAATTACGTCACCTCATACAACTTAACTTTGGCCTCAGCAGAAAAATACCAAAAAAATTGTTTACCTACTGTAGAGATTTAAATCGCGACTTAATTCTTCTAAAGAAAACTTTCTGAAATATTGACAAACGTATAAACTTTGCAGACAGGCTACTTAATACATCGAACAACGTTTAGTCAACGATAAATAACTCAAAGATTTTTACCTATTTAGAAATCCTAAAGCTCTGATAAGTGGCTATTTACAAAAACCTAGTTAAAAATAACGATCAAAGTGTGAATAAAAATTAATCCTGATGGTCTTTACACTCTATGCACTAATAATTACACCGTCCTAGTTTCGAACAAAACTTGTCATTGTCTTCCATTCAATGCGATAGAAAATGCAATAATTAACTCGAAACGATTCAACTAACAGAAAGCATAAATCCAATCCTTCAGTTAATAAACAGATATTGTTATCAAAACGTTGGGATAAGCCTGATACCAATCGACTAAACTGAAACAATACCTCTAAAATACTTCTAATTTATGTGGAAACAAGCAACAAAACAGTCAAGCCAAACACTGACGAATCTCTATTTCAACATTCTGTATTTTGTAAACAAACTGTAACAAATCAACCAATGAAAATAGGTCATGATGAGTGAAAATATTCTTACGAAATTAATTATAAAGCAAACTTTTAATTCTCTCCCGGGGGACGACTTTAGGAAAATCAATAAGTGATCGACTTTCACCGAAGACAGAAAATTTGCATTTCAAAGTATTCCTTGTGTTTCATAAATTTATATTCTGGCGCATTATATCGATTACTTCTGACACCTGGGCTCCTTAAAGCGATTGGTTTTCCGTCGTTCACGTCACTGGTCACAGAAACCGCAAAAATATTGAAAAATCCCAAGCTTGGGTTAAGACTCTTTAACTCGCAAACCGCAACAGTGAGAAAAAATAGTACTTTTCCAGATGTTTTACGAATTAGCATTATATCTTTGGTTGAAGGCTTATACAGGCTGTTCCGTCTAAACCCCAGATTATAAAGATATTCATCTGAAAGTTAGTACTCACCCCTAATCCCTTAAGTTATAGTCAATGAAAATATTTTTTAGATGGCGGCACTTCCGGTTGTACCGAAAGTCACTATTAACTTTCTTATCTTAAATGTAAAGTTGTTTTTCACTGCATTTTTGGTTTAGTTGAGTTATTTTAAGGGAGTTTTTATCAACTCTCCCTATACCTAAGTTTAACCGTTTTCGAAAAATTTAAGATTTTTTGAAAATTTTTGGATTTGCATCTGTTACTTAAAAAATCGGTAACTCTCTTAATTTTAAAGATTTCAAAATCATATTTTGAGAATTAAAAAAGAAATCCTATATCTGTTCTCCAGTGTTCAAAATTGGAAAAAAGTTAATACACTCAAAAATTTTAAGGTTTATTTTGGACAACTTCAAGTACCCATAACTTTTCAAATGGGATGTCCCAATTTTTATTTTACTAGATGAAAGAGAATTTTTTTCTGCATCGATCTGTATTAGCATTCCCAATACCTACCTGTGATATTTTTCAAGTTATGTTGTTTTTTTGACATTGTAGAAACTTTCTTAATAACCACAGCTAGTTTTGCATAGTTTGTCATAAAAACATTTCTGATTAAACAAATTAAAAAAAAAATTCATTGAATGCTGGTTTAAAAAACTTTATTTTCTCATATTTTTTCTCTTGTTTCCATGGCCACCTATGAGAAAAGGCCTATGGCTAATGAATTTCTCAATCCCAACAAAAAATTATTGTAGTGATAGCGACTTCCGGTATAACCGGAAATGTTACCATCTTGAAAATATTTTCATTAAGCAGGGCCTAAGATATTATGGTTGTGTGTAAATTTTCAGATGACTATCGTTATTAGAACTAGCAATACTTCAAATGTGGGGTTTAGACGGAACACCCTGTATGTATGTGTAGCATGCAACAATCAGCATGATAACACTTAAGGGTGCCCACACGTGATATTATTTATTTGCGTCACTCTAGACGGGTTATTTATTGGACCACTGCACGTTTTGAGGCTCAAAATTTAATCAATTGCTCAAAAACTACAGGGTGGAAAAAATATTTTGCAGTTAATTTATTTGGACAAATGATAAAACGTCTTCACTGATAACGCCGAAAGTGATGTAGGCGTTCCACCACATCCTTCTTTTTGACAAGCGAAACGACTCAACTTCCGTCGACGCGATTTCAACATGCTTGCCGACACATTCGCTAAAAGCCAACATCAAAGCACTTTAATTAAATATGTAGTAATAAGAAAAAATAAAAATCACTCAGTTTCTACTTTGTGTATGAATTTTTTTCGTTGCTTTTCATCAAATATTCGACGAGAAAAACCTTCACCGGCTTTAAAGTTAAAATATGATGTCTAGACAATTCTTGTCTCGCAAAGTCTTGCATGTTCAACTCCCACGAGACAAAACTGCTAAAATGTTACATTTTCGGTTAATCGGACTTTACTCGAAACGAACGACAAAATTCGTTCGATTTATGAAGCTCTTAAAGTTCGCTGAATGAGAGCTAAACGGAGTCGAAGTTACGTCTTTTCAACAAATGAAAGGATAAAGAATAGGCGGCTATAAATCCGACATTATTTCCTTGTTAACTCGAGTTGCATACATTTTTTCATCAAGCTATTGTGAATCATCTCGCGTACAAACGTAAAGTCAGCTTCATTTAATGCATTATGCATTAAAATTCATAAACAATATCCATCATATCTACCCTTACTTACATATATTACCACAAATGTGTTTTTTAACAGAAACATGCACGCGAGAGGCCATTATTTAACATGAATTGAATTGGATTTCACATAAAAGTGATAATCCAAGAAAAACCTCGGGAACATTATTATGAAAATGTTTTTTTCCGTCAAAATAAACATTTGTTGTTTATTTACGTATTTGCCTCCAGAAAATAATTATTGGGAAAAAATGCCATAACATAAATAATAATGTGGTCAAGTTCTGAGAAAGAGATTTGTTTTGATATTGAGATACGTACTTTTGTTTTAAAATGTCAACCTACTATGTAAGAAAATTTTTTTAGACAAAAATTAGATTTAATTTTAATAAATGTAATCCTTAAATTAGGAAATAAGTACTACAATAAATACTTCTAAAATACTTCTAATAAAGCTAGAACTTTAAAATTTTATGTACGATCCAAATCGACCATTCTAAGTTCAACTAAATTATTTTCAAAATAACAGAGCTTCCGGAGCTATAAAAAATTGGCGCCAAGTTTACAATCTTAAATAGTAACCACACATTTTTATTGCATATTTGAATTCACCTTCCCAAGCTGAGTAAAATTTACCCAAGTTGTCGGTATTTATCTGTCGTAGTTTTCGACATAAGTCGATTTTTTTGTTAAAAGTTTCATTTGCAAAAGTTTATTTAAAATATCACAGCCCTTGAAGCGTTTGCGATAAGTGAATATTTTTTGTTGCACTCAATAACCAAAGTTCCGAAAAACCTTCTAGAATTTTCAAAATTGTCAACTGTCAAAATTCAAGGATAGTATGATTTTTTTCAAAATGGTTATCAAAAATCGGTTATAACTCAGTTTTTTCAAATGTAGTGACCCTATTTTCATAACGGCAATCGAAAGAACAATAATATTTATAGTGATTTTTATCAACACGTCTTATAAACTATCTCTTACAGTTTTTGAAAAAAATCACAAAAAACGGATTTTACTTCGTAATTTTTATAGTTAATGGACCTTGCAAAATGGTCAACAACTGTCAAACTTAAATATTTTATTCAGATTTTAGCTGGTTTATCAAATAAGCAGCAAAACAATAATATTTAATTATGGTTTATGCTAACTTAGTAAATTATGTAAAGTAACTCAGTCAGTTTGCAATCGAATTTTGAACTTTTTGAGTCAAAATGGTAGACAAATCTAACATTTCTTTTAATTATTGGAACAATTTTACCGTATTTTTCGAAAGTTTACTCGATTAAAAATGAAAACAATGAGCTAGAATTCTGTTCTTTGCGATTATTTCAAAAACTGTAAGAAATAGATATAGAAGATGTTAATAAAAGTCGGCATAAAAATTTATTTTCTTTTGATTGCCATTAAAAAAACAAGTCATTCCATTTGAAAAAATTGAGTTATAATAATTTTTTAATCATCGTTTTCAAAATATCATAGTAGCCTTGCAATTTGACAGTTGACAATCGTAAAGATTTCAGAAGACCCTTCGAGCGTTTGGTTAACAAATGCAATAAAAATTATTCACTTATTGTAAAATGTTTAATAGCTGTGACATTTTGCACAAATGAAAATTTTAACAAAAAAAATTGACATACTTCAAAAACTATGACAAATAAGTACTAACAATTAGAGTACTTTTTACTCAGATCCAAAAGACGAATTCAAGAATGCAACAAAAATAGATGGTTACCATTTAAAATTTCAAAGTTGGCTCAAATTTTTCGTAGTTCCGGAAATTCAGTGATCTTGAAAATAATTTAGTTGAACTCATAATGGTCAATTTAGATCGTATACAAAATTTTAAAATTGATAAAAATAAATATTTAAGCAGTTAATCGGTTCAACTCGAGTTGCATACGTAATTTTTTGAATACAAAAGTTACAAAAAATAACGCATTATCTCATTCGTCAAAATTTGAAAAATTCGGAGATTTACTAAAAATCAATAATGAGGCGCTAACTTGTGCACTCTGTGACCGGAAATCGAAAAAATTAGCTGAAATCTTGTTGATGTTGTGGTGTTCCGAGGTTTTTGAACTCCGTTTGAATTTAATTGGCGAACGTCGGAGTAATAAATAAATTTAATTAAAAAAACGAACACGACACGACCACTATTTCCCGCAATTGATTTGTTGTTTAAATAGCGAATTGAGATTTTATTGGGGTGCTTTGATCGGGTCTTCGTCGAATGTTGTAAACATGAACGTCGGGGTTGGGGGTGGAGCACTTGGTTGTATGTTTTGACTTTAATCGAATAAATTTTCATTGCGCTTTTTTCATTAATTCTCTTCTGGGATTAATATCTCCGTGTTAATTACACTAATTGGAGAATAGTTTAGGAGCGACTTCTCCGTGTTTCGAGATTTATTTCGCAGCCGGAATCCCGATTTTCCAACATTTATTATTTAACTCCGAGTGCACGGTTTGATTTCTTTTTGTTCTATCTCAGACACTTATCTCATCTCCTTGAAGAACAAACGAAAAAAGCCGCCATTTATTTTTAAACCTCTCTTAATCCAGAAGCACGACGATAGACATTTCTTTCTTTCCCAACGAAACTAACACAAATACGAAACCGAAATAACATTTGGGTTTGACATACGATTAGGTTTATTTCTAATCGTTCGAATTCGTTGACTGCATACTGATTAGACACGACTTCGAATTCGAAACGCTGGAAATGTGCCAAAATGTAAATTCTATGGTCACAGTTTTTAAGACGGATAACTACATCGGTCGAATTCAAAAGACGAACTTTAAAAACTTGAAAGACGATATCTGAACGTGGTAAAGTCGATTATTTAAAAGAACCCATTCAAGCGCGACATTTTTCCTATAGAAAATCTGATTAAATAAGTCGCTCATAGTAAATTCTTTGGGAAAAAGATAAATGAGCCGAATTTATGACCAATTCTGATCGTTACGTCTGTATTAACTTGCACACGCAAACTGGAACTGGGTCAAGTGTAAGTCCATTACAAGTTGGTTCAACTAGACAAATGTTTTTTCAAAAAACTTTAAATTCTAAAAGGTCGTTGCATGATAATCTCGTGCCCGAGCCGTCATCTTCATTTTCTGTTTACAAGAAGCAACTCTCGTAATTACATCTGACGTCGTCTCAATTTAATGTAATTATTTTATGCTGATGTAAACAAATTACCGAACAAAATATTCAGTAAAGTTCATTAAAACACTTTGTCCGGGCACGATCTCCATATTAATTTAAATTCCAATATGTTTTTACATACTTTTGTTATTATCAAATATGACAGTGAAGTGTGAATTAACCCTGATCATAACATTGTTTAAACTAAAATGGAAAACACCGACTGTTAATTAACTCATTAAGCTATAATTGTACTCAATTAAAAATCCTTTCAGTGCCACGACCATTCAATAAATCCGTTTTAGTCAAATTTAATTAATAATAAATCATTTGAATCGAAGCTTTTCCGGGATTTATTTTTACTTGAATAATTCGCACCGGAAAAATTACATATATCGTTATTAGTTACGCCAGGCCCGTCTTTAACGATTTTGTCGTGGCCGCCGGCATTTACATGTTCATGTAGTAGTCATTATTACTGCTTGTAGAGGTCAATGTTTACTTAATTAAATATGCTTCGGTTTTGTCTGCAGTTTTTACCGAAAATTTGGCTTTAAATATGTAACAGCTTCCAATCAGACGGTTTTTAGCCGAAAGTGAAACCCTGCACTTGTCGCTATTGTGTAATTAATCAGCTAACGATTTCATTGAATTTATAAAATGTTTAAATGGTTAAAGTGTGTTTCGATCAAACAATGGCTATGTATTTTGGAACTTTACTAATATAGTAACTTGTCTTGATGTAAATTAGTTTGGTTACAACAAATATGTACAAACAACACCAGCTATAGACTTGTGTTTGTAATTTATACGTTTATGTAAATATACAAACCAAGGAATAGTTGCATATCCTTGGAGAAATGCAGAGCGGAAGTGGGACCGTTTACTCTTGTTTTGCTCATTTTAGAAAACAATCAAGATGTTGCATATTATAATTATCCTTGGAGAAACGGTAAAATCTAGCACATTTATGAAAATGTCACTTTGTTAAGACCAACAAAAAACTCGACATCCAACATTATTATCACAGTGATTCACCAACTGATTATTTTTCATCCTACAATCAATAATTTATACTATTATAAGTTTAATCCCACACAAATCCTTATTACACAGTTAATAACCAACTGATTATTTTTTATCCTACAATAAATAAGTTCTATATCCCATGTCAGTACATAGTAGAATTTTGCAACAGCACAGTTGAATTTTTTGAAGTGAAATAATGAAGCACAAATTGAGAGTTTCCGGAAGGTTTCGTAGCTCAAAACGTGTCTTTTCTTTTACAGAAACTCTCAATTTGTGCTTTATTTTTCACTCCGAAAAATTCAAATGCACTGTTGCAATTTTGCTATGAACTGAAATGAGATATACAGGGTGTAACAAAAAGATGGGGACAAAAAAAACAGGAAATCTCCAAGTCAAAATAAAACGATTTAACCCAACTTACCTCTATATTAAATTGCACCGTTTAAAAATTAGAGGCCACCACCAAAGTTTAAAAATTATTTTTGTTTTTTATTAGTAACTTTTAAATGAAATAATCGATTTTGATGAAATTTGGTAAGTAATTTGTCAACAAAACCACATGTTTTGGTGCTATTTCTTTTGATTTTATGTTGTTGTAAAGTTCTTAACTTTCAACTATTGAACACATTTTAGAACATATTTTTTTATTACTTTATCTGAATGGTGTAATTCTTTTTTTATTCGAAAGAACTTTTATTTCTAAACACTTTTTGTATCTTGTAAAATTTTTGTATTGGCCCAGGTTTTGGAATAAAAAAGTAATTTATGTAAAAGTGTCAACATTTCGAACGTTAACGTATTTAATTATTACATTACTTGTTATAATTGTTAAGTGATAATTTTTCCATAACGACAGTATACATTTTAATTAGTTGTGTTGGGTAGAAAACGAAAGATTTTTAGAAATTCACAATTCTGTAAAAAATGCCTTCTTTGATTTAAATTAATAACTAACTACATTATTGTTATCTGGTAAACACGTACATAAAAAACTAAAGCCAAAATTTAAAAAAAAATAATGGGCGAAGGTCTAAAATTTTGACCCATCGACTTAAATTATTTTTTTACTCCAAAACCGAGGCCGATACAAAAAATTTATAAGTTATAAAAATTGTTCAAAAAGAACGGATCTTTCAAATTAAAAAAGAATTACACTACTCAGCTAACGTATAACAAAAATATGTCTTAAAATGTGTTAAATTGTCAATTAGTGAGTACACAAACAAAATAAAACAAAAGCAACAGTATGAAAACATATGGTTTTGATGGCAAATTACTTTCACAAAATTTTATTGAAATCGATTATTCCATTAAAAAGTTATTAAAGAAAATCGAAAATAATTTTTGAAATTTGGCACCCTCTAACTTTTAGGCTGCAACTTAGTTTAGGGGTAAGTTGGGCTAAATGCCCTGTGTTTGTAGCCTCTTTTAAGTAAAATCGGTTTAACCTAACCGAGTCAAAAGTTGTCAAACTTGACTTATCGATGTCACCCAGCACACTTGATACCGATTATTTATTGTTGATTAGGTTCCGGAAAATCGCAAATTTATCACTTTCAAGAATTACTAAAACATAAAAACAGGGAAATGAGTAATCGCAGTCAATAAACCAGTTCCAACACGTTGCTAGCATCACAATAGACGTAATTGTAGACACCTGTCTTCAAATCGTAATAAATGTTTTGTTTCTCACTGGTAACTCGATGTATCGATTTTGATGTGAGAAAAGTGGCTCTTTATGAGTTTTTCAGTAGGAAAAACCCAAAACCGTTATAAATGACGAATTCAAGTCATGGGCCACCAAGTGCAAGTAATAACCCACTATTAAGTAGGTGTAGATCAGTTCCTGATTGGGTGAATTAATTCAAGTGTCTTTAAACGGTTCGTGTATTCGAGGGGCCACCCTCCGAAAAAATGCAGCGTTGTTAATACCGCCACAACAAAGGGGTGAAATTATCGATGGGGTGTCCGAAAATCAACAACTTACCACTTTTGGTTCGAGGAAGCAAGAAAAGCAAAGGGAACAAGTAAACAAATTCACTCAACATTTTCCTGCACAAAATAATCCCACAAACACCACAAAAACACACCCCAACTAAGCCATTCCTGAATTTACAGCTGACTGATGCACTGGTTTGTACACAACACCTTTGTCTTTAGACGCCACTGCGCATGCGTTGCTGTTTTATTTTACAAATTTTGACCAAATTAACGAGAATTATTGATGGGTGACTGAGACATGTCAACAAGGGGGCCACCAAGTCGAAACTGAAACGACAAGTCTTTGGCCACTTGGAATTTAATAAAAACCAGTTTACTGTAAAACCGATTCATTTGTCAAAAGCTGTCTCCCATCTGGCGGTAGCTATGCTAAGCTTGCACAGGTTTCTGTAATCTGTGATTTAAAGATTAAAATTTGTGCTAAATTTTAATCAACAGATTGTAAATAATGTCAGAGTGTAATAGTAATTCGCTTTGTCGCTTGTACTTGCTGCAATAATAGAATAATTGGCTTATTTTATGTGAATAAATTTGGTGGCCAAATTGGCGATGAAAAATGGACAGGTCACGTGACAAAAAACCGTGCGGTTATACTTATTTATTGAGGTTCGGGTCTTAAATATCAACAATCGTTAGAGAGAAACAATAATAAAATAAATAAGCGATTAATGATTGTGGTACACATAACAAAAACAACATGTAACAATAAGTTAACGGGTCTACGAATGGAGTGTAGAAAAATATTGATTCGTAAAAACACTTTAGGCACACATGCACTTACGCCTAATCGATTATTGTACTTTTTGGAAAAGATTTGACTGTGTGCACACCCAAACATATGCAGGATTAAATTGATGTAATTATGCAAAGCATGTTAGCATACATATCACGTTAAATAAATTCACTTAAAAAATATATTTAAGCATATTATAAAATTGGAAGGCGTTAGGCGATAAATTGTACTCAGATGGCTTCGTACGCTGCATCGATTGGTGGACTTGCACTGCCATTTAAGAACTCTTCCAATTCGTCGCGACGGGATGAAGTCTCATCACGTGACCGACGTTTGTGCCGACGTTCGCTTTTTTCTTTCGGTTTTTCCTTGTCTTTTGATTTTTTGGCCTTATGCTTCTTTTCCGACTAGAAAATAAAACATCAAATATGAAATAAAAACCTACATATTCTAAACTTTTAGCCCAAAAAAGTGCTTAACATAATTTCCGAACTAGTAGTTTTTAAGGGAATTTGCGGAATGGTTACGTTTCTGCCTAAAAAATAAGCTAAAACCCTCGAAAAAGATCAAATAATGAGATTATCACCTTACTCTGGTCAATTTGTCGGTCATTTAGATTTTTGCCTATTTTTGAGGAAATTTTGCTTAAAAAGGGGCTAAATCACGTGAAACAATCTGAAAAACACCAATTTGTGACCAAATTCCGGGAGATGATCACATTTCTGGCTAGAAAAAAATGGTGAAAAGGCAAAAAAGTTAACTGAATTTGTCAGTCCATTTTATTTAAAAACGCACTTAAAGTTTTCAAAAAATGAAAAGTAACAAAATTCTTCAACCATTTTAGGTTGTTTTTTTACCTGTTTTTTAAAGACAAACTTTGCAAAATAAATGTCTCCAGTGCAAAAACGAAGAAACAAGCGAATATATGATCAACTGCTACCCAACTTAAGCCAATTTTAGTAAAATGTTTTGAAAAAATAACTTTGTCTGACTTCAAAAACGTGGTTAAACAATCAAGAAAGGCAAATTTAACAATGTTTTTGCCTTTATTTGATTAATTTTCGCCTCGTTTTTAACAAAACATTACAAAATGATTGCGTTTCTAATGAAAAACATGCTAAAACACTCGAAAAAAGCAAAAAAATCACGATATTTTCAACTCAATTGCATGTTTTTTTCAGAGCGGTTCACTAAATTTAAAAAAATTAACTATTTTTTTTTAATTTCCGGTTTATTTTTTACCAAATTTCGCGAGATAATTGGGTTTCTTATCAAAAATATTGTTGAAATGCTCGAAAAAAGCAAAAATAATGTCACTTTTAATCCAGTTTTTGATAGAATTTCGTAATAACATTGAAAATAAGCTCAAAAACTCTTATTGTCTGGTGATTTTTACTTGTTTTTGGCGAAATGTTCAAAATTATTACGTTTACGACTAAAAAAAACGAGCAAAAACCTCCAAAACGGCACAAATAATGTAATTATTTTACGAAATCATGCAAAAAAATCCCTAAGTTATTGTTAAAAAAACATTGCTTAGAAGCTTGAAAAAGTTAAAAATAACACCATACAGACAATTTGTGCAAAAATAACTTAATTTTACTTGAAAAGCTTGAAAAAGTTAAAAATAACACCATACAGACAATTTGTGCAAAAATAACTTAATTTTACTTCAAAAACACTCAAACATGAATCCAAATTTTTTACTTAGTTTGATGAATTTTCGGTTTAAACCTGCAAAATAATTGCGTCTCGATATTGAAAAAAGTGCTAAAACACAGCTAATTTGTTGATATTACGGCTTATTTTTTGACCAAAATTCGGGAGACAATCGCATTTCTGGCTAAAAAAAAAACGCTCGGAAAAGACCAAAAAAATTCAAAAACGCTCGAATAAGACAGGAAAAGACAAAAAAATTCAAAAACTCTCGCATAAGACAAAAATGTTATTTTTGACAATTTGCTGCTTTACGAAAGATTGCAAAAAAACAAATTTTAGAGTTCAAAAAAGGCAAAAATAATACAAATTTTGCTATAATTTGATGATTTTTCAGGCAGGTTTAGCAAAGAAAACTGAATCTTTAGCACAAAAACGTTCGAAATTAGCCAAAATAATACAATACCTTCTCTTTTTTCTTTTTCTCTTTCTTGACTGAACTCGAAGTGTGAGTTTCTTCACTATCACTATTCACACTTCCGTTCGCCGAAACTGGACTATGTTTCGAACTCAACAGCTCCATATGTACATTCGATGACGTCACACTCGTACTATCATCATAAGCCGTACTATTACTGTAATCTAGGGTTTGACTCACAACTGACACATCTTCACCACCTTCAGGTGATCGCCTCCATTTCGTATCACTGCCCATCCAGCCGTCATAAGCGTCCGAAGTCAGTTCGGAAATTTCCGAATTTATAGTCGAATCAAATTCGTCGTTTGTTTGTTTCATATCATAGTCTTCAGGTGCAGTCTTGTCAACTTCAATTTCGCTACTTTCGTCCGAACGGACGATTCGTAACGGAGCTGGTGCTTTTAATTCGGATTTTCCGATTTTTTTCGACGAGGAATTGAGATCGTCCGGGTCGAAGTCTTCTTGTAATTCGGAGACGAGAGGATTGCCAGTGTCTGTGTCCCTAAGAAAAAAATCACTCCCTTGTAGACTGTAGAAAAATATCTTTCGGGCGTAATGAAAACAAAAGTCATTTATTTCCTCGCTTGAACAAACTCACACTTGACCCAGTTCCAGGTCCAGAGTTTGGGAAGAGAATTAATCACGAATTTGATCGATTCATTTTTTCCAGTGGATTGAATTGAATTATTTAGTCAGAATGTGTAATAATTATCATAGAAATTTACATTTTGGCTGACTTCCAGCGTTTCTAATCAGAATGCATTCGGAGAATCGAACGATTAGAAATAACCCTAATCGGATGTCAAACCCAGTTTCGTATTTGTATTATTTTCGTTGAGAAAAAAGAAAATTCTATCGTCGTGCTTCTGGATTAAGAGAGGTTTAAAAATAAATGGCGGCTTTTTCGTTTGTTCTTCACGGAGATGAGATAAGTGTCTGAGATAGAACAAAAAGAAATCAAACCGTGCACTCGGAGTTAAATAATAAATGTTGGAAAATCGGGATTCCGGCTGCGAAATAAATCACGAAACACGGAGAAGTCGCTCCTAAACTATTCTCCAATTAGTGTAATTAACACGGAGATATTAATCCCAGAAGAGAATTAATGAAAAAAGCGCAATGAAAATTTATTCGATTAAAGTCAAAACTTATAACCAAGTGCTCCACCCCCGACCTCGACATTCATGTTTACAGCATTCGACGAAGACCCGATCAAAGCAACCCAATAAAATCTCAATTCGCTGTTTAAACAACAAATCAATCGCGGGAAATAGTAGTCGTGTCGTGTTCGTTTTTTTAATTAATTTTATTTATTACTCATTTGAATTACAACGGAGTTCAAAAACCTCAACGCACCATAAAATGCAAATCGATTTATTGAAAATAAACATCAACAAGATTTAAGCAACCTAATAACAGTAATGCGCTAATAACAACAACAATGTACGCAAATTAAACGCAATCAAAACGTTTTGTATGTAATTTAAAAATATCCTTTTTTATTATTTTTTTATTTCCTATTTTTAGTTATTTTTAATTTTTATTTTGTTCTGTAGTTAACTGTTAATTACCTATTAGAATGATTTTTAAAAATATCCTTTTTTATTATTTTTTTATTTCCTATTTTTAGTTATTTTTAATTTTTATTTTGTTCTGTAGTTAACTGTTAATTACCTATTAGAATGATTTTTATACATTATTTTACCATCTCATAGATATTGTTTGGCTTTTTTTAATGTGACCAATCTTGGTTTCTTTTAATTTTTTTTTGTAGAAAATTCTTGACATGTGATGATGTCTTTCAAACATTCTTGGAAACGAATTTATATTATATTTTGTAAATTTTTTATTAAAACACTAGTAAATATAACTCGAAAACAGTTCGTATCTGATTAGTCATTACTCATTAGTGATTACATGTTCAATAAAAATGCTACCAATTCCAGATTACTACTGTTATTACGTATTCGCAAATTTTTAAAACGTCGTTACCATTATCATCCTTCCGGACAATGTCGTAGTACGTTATTTTGTTTTACTTATTTTTAGTCATTGTTGCTAATTCTTGCAGCAATTAGCTAGTTACATATTTTCTAAATTATATATATATATATAAATTATATATATATATATATATATATATATATAAAGTATTTACTTGTGTCACTTATTATCATTGTCCATGATGTAAGATGTAAGTAAAATACCTAATAATGAAGGCGTTAAGCAATTTAAATAGAAAAAATTGTATTTGTTGCAAAGTGCAGTAGATAGGTGAGATTAATATGCCAGTTAACAGCGAATAATTTACAAAATTATACATATTTTTAATGTTAAATACGTGACCGTTTTCTTATTCTTAAATTCAAATAAAAGAATGAAAATTAAGTTTGATTAAGGTCAATTATTTGAACTGAAAAATAAAACTAAACATCGAAAAAATGCATTCAATCGAATTTAGTTTTCGTTTAAGTGTTTATTATATAATTAAAAACAAAAACAAAAACCGTAAACAATGAGCTAATTCGTAACAGGTTTTAGGTTATTTAACGGCTTGTTAGGTACGGTTTTTTAACTTTGTCATCTTCCTCGTCAAAAAAAACAAAAAGATAGTCAAGAAAGCAAAAAATTGGAAAAATAACACTTGCTGGTAAAAGGAATGAAATGTTAAAAAACTCCCTTACCGCTTGATTAAAATCGTTGAAAGTTTAATTATTTATTTTATTACCTGCTAATAATTTCATATCTGTGCCAAGATTTTTCAAAAATAACATTTTAATTTGTTTCCTGCTAAAGCGAGAATAACCACAAAATAATCTTTTCAATTATTTCTTTAGAATCCTTGGTTTTTGTGAACACAATAGGTCACAAAAGTAAATATGTTTTGTGATTCTCATTGCATTTTGTGGAAAATATGGTTTTAATTTATTTCTACACTCGTGTGTTGTGCGACGGACAAGTTTTTGACCTTTTTTTAATATTTTGTTAAATTTGTCGTACTTAGTATACCCATTTTATTAGAACCTGGCAGTTTTTTCCACAGTTCATTTGATTATTAAAAAAACAGGTTTAGTTATTACTGATTACTAATAAACAGCTAGGTAAATAATAGTCATTTTCGAAGTAAAATAATCTAAACGCTAAGTGATAATGTATTTTTAATAAGATTTGCTAAGAAATAATAATAATATTGCTTATAAAACGCTATACCTCCCTAATATTTGACACTGACTTTCTAAGCTAGATATCTGTTATGCTAAACATGAAATTAAAACTATTTTTGACGTGAAGATCTGATTAAAAACCATTTCTAAAAAAACTAAAGTTTTTTTTATAAAGATGAAATGAATAAATGGCATATTATTAGAGGGAATAAAAAAAGTAGTAGTCCCTCTTGTAGTCTTTTTTTTTCCTTAAATACGATAAATTATCTTCAATTGTACTTATTGTTTTCACATATCGTTCATAATTTTTATCTAGGATTTATTATTGTTTAGCTAACAATTATTATTTTCACCTAGTATTTAATTTTTTCCCAAAAATTACTGGCAGATGTTAAGTAAATCAAATGAAAGTGAAAGATTTTTTAGTTGTTACTCGTATATTCCTCAAAAAGTAATCATTTGGAAGTGTAATTAAAATAATATAAATAAAGATTATATTGTATTTCACAATGTGAACCCCTATACAGGCAAAACGTACACACGTGCAGTTACCCAAATGAAAATGACGTCCATAACGCGTAATCTAGTTTTGAAAAAAATTCGACAAATTGAGGATTTTTCACTTTTAGTTTTAACAAAAAGGTTAAAATATTTTTTTAAATTTATTTGCCAATTTAATTAAGTAATAATAGTATCTATTATATAATAATAATAATAACAATAACAATAATAATAATAATAAGAGCAAATGTTTTTATTAGAGAAAAAATGTAAAGAGGCGAAGTCTGCCTTATATTTATTTCATTTTCGTGTTTTTCGACTCGGTTCATTTTAGTAATAAATTAAAAAACATTGTTTAAAAACTTGAAAAAAATAACTAATTTTTTTGACCGTATTTCGTCATTTTTCAGCCTATTCTTGACGAAATTTCACCCAAAAACCAACGACTTGGAGTAAAAGTAACATCGGTCTCATTTTATTTTTATAATTTTGAGACCAGTTTTGTGAAAACATCATCAATTTCGATATATTTTGTGGATTTTAGACGTTTTTTGATCAAATCTTGTAAAACAAATGAGTACGTAATTCAAAACGCGTTTTTTATGGACGCGTCATTTTCATTTTGGGTGACTGTACATACATGTGATATTTTATCGGTTATTTATTCCCAATAATAATGTTCGGAGAAATAGCGAATCACCTTAAATTAATGGGAGATTAATAACTTTAACAAAATTAATTTTGTTTTCTTATCGCCCTTGGTAAATAAAGCGTTATTTTACTTACGAATCAGAGTCATTTTCCTCCATTTTGCCACTATTCTGGACATTATATTGCACATCATCCAAAAAACTCCTATCAATCTGCCCCCCATCTGGACAAAACTCCTCCACTGACGTAATCGGACTAATCTCCAACCTCCTCAAATCAGGGATTCCCCCTTCGACCACCTGATCGACCCCAATCTTACTGATAAACCCAGAACTCTGACTTGAACTTTTCGATACTTGAGGCACTCTCTTCGTGCTGGGATTCCCATAAGGGATCGGTTTTCCGGCCCCGATGACAATGGGGCCGCTCTGTGACCGTTTAACATCACATTGAACCCCATTTGCGGGGGCCACTTGTTGACTAGACGCCGACGGCTTCATTTGTTGCGTCGGTGGCGGAATGTTAGCGTTGGAATCGGCGATTTCGCGACGTTTTCGCACCAAAGTATCGAGAAATTTGCCGTAATTTGCTTCGTCCGAATCCGCAAACATGTCGAGTTCTTGGATGGTGGCGGCGATCTCCATCTCGTTGCGTTCGAGTTGGCGGAGGAGGGTCTCCTTCTGGAGTTGGAGGAAGGGGAGGTTGAAGAATTTGTGGAGGAGCTTCAGGCCGAAGCCGTTGCGCATGGACGACTCCGAGTAGCGAATTTGCGCCGAACGGGTGCTAAAAATTACTTTCTGTATTCATAAATTATAGAAAAGTAACTTTTAAGTAAGATATTTTTCGTACCTACTGCACGTAAAATGTAAATAACTATTTCCAAACATGTTCGGTAACGAAACACTTACTAACCTTGCAATTGACTCAATATAAAAAGTGACATGGTCAGAAGTGACAGTCCTGTGGTGCCCCATATCACAATGATTTGCCAAAATAATGACCGGAATGTGTGCAGGGACTTTCGGTAGTTCCCTCTGGACGTAGTCAAACGTCCAAGTTTTAGTCAAATCCAGCATCATAATAACCCCGTTAGTCCCTTTGTAAACGTCCAAAAACTCAGCATCCAGGGCCGGCTCTTCCGGCATTTCAATTTGCGAATTCTCCAGTTTCAAGCCTTCAAACCGCTTCTTCTTCTTCCCTCGGTCCACAACATCCCACACTTCCACCTTGACAATATCATCAGTCGCTTTGTAATTCCACTGAATCGAAGTGACTTGAATCTCCTCAGTGGGTATGTACTCCTCTATGAACTTTTTCCCTTGAAGCCGATGGAACAGACACGTCTTGCCCACATTCCTGTCCCCCTTGATCACAATTTTCACTAGAAATCGCCACAATCAACCGGGGAAACCCCCAAAACATGGCCCACTTACTGTTATATTGCACACCCCTCGCAAATTTTCTCTGAAGCGAAGTGGACATCGCCTGGTGACTCGGGGGCCGCCCCACGACCGTCGAGTTACTAGGGGAGCCATCTCCCTTACTCGCAAAACGTTTTATAGCCGAAAACATTTCTGTTTGGCACTTGACCAGATTTCCATATGGTTAATGGAGATCGATTTTATTGGACGAACACATGCATGGAACCAACACAAGTACCGCGGCACACACGACGGCCACAAAAACAACTATTGTTTCATTTTATTTATCGCCAAATTCAATTTAAGATAAAACTATTTACATGACCTTCGACACAACTGACAGATGACAACCAAAAAAGTAAAACCTACTATATTGACGAAAACTAGCCACAAAAACTATAAATTGTGTTTATTAATCAGACTTAATTATTTTGATTTATTGTTTTGTGGGTTTTGCATTAATTTGGCGGCTATTTTCCGCGAATGCGTTGCAGTTTCCTACATGACCCGCCTGTCACTGTCAGTGTCATTGTCATTTAAGTGTCAAAAGTTTGTTTATTGTTGATGTGTTTTTCGTGTTGTTTTTCTTAATTGTTGTAACAAGTCGATATGATGGGCATAACGGGCGCCTTCTCTAGCCTTGGAATTAATGAGCGGGCGCGTACGCCCCCAAAAAATCACAGTACATTGAGCCTCCCTAATTTGGTGGCTTCAGACCGCCCCATTTCGGTCAATTTTCTCCCAAATTGTGGCTGTGACGACGAAACGGAACCAAGCGAACAACCGGTCGATTTTAGCAAGAAATACTGTGAGACTAAACAAGTCAAAAACTGCACCTTTACTAAAGTTGTCAAAAGTTACCACAATAGTTTTACCATGTACGCAGAGACTGATTTGGACCAACCGACTGACTATTCGTTACGTTACGCTGAGGATGATTCTGATTCCGACCAGTGCAATAAAATCACAAAGACTGAAACTGGGGAGTTCGTGCAAGACACTATTAAGACTTATTGCACGGAAGACACGCCATACGAGACCCCTTTTAATTTCTCCACGTCCACGTCAATGTCTGACTTACGAATCGACGATAAAGCCCCCTTGAAAGCCAAAGACGTGACGGTGATTAACAAAGACTTGGCCCCTCCTAAAATCAAGTCCGAGTTCAGTTCCGGGCTGATGTCTCCGGAAAAACCGGTCAATTACTGCGAGGAAGGCACTCCGGGGTACTTCTCACGCGTTCCCAGCTGTGGCTCCCTAAATTCGATCCCGAAACCGGAACTAAAGGAAGAAAAAAAGGAATCAAGGGAACCCAAAGCTGTAAAATTCGAAGAAGTCGTAAATTACGCCCAAGAAACCCCCTTAATGTTCTCAAGGACGAGCTCTTTGGCGTCCTTGGACAGCATCGAACAACACTCGATTCACGACGATCGCAGTTCTGTTGTTTCGGATTTCAGGTGATTTGGTTCCCCAGTTGGTCACGTAAAAATTTATCTACGCCTACTATGCGTTTCATAATGTGGCTCAAATGCATAATTTTCACTCTTTTCTGTATCTGTTCTCGATCAAATTTAGCTTTTGCACACAAAAATATTTGAATTGTAGATAAAATTTAGTATTCAATTCTCAATATACTGTTTTAGTCGCTTAACGAGCGGTTTGATTTCGCCGAGCGAATTGCCCGATTCGCCCTCGCAGACGGTGCCCCCGAGCCCCAAACCGCACAAAAACCCCAAACGAAAGATTGTGCCAAAATCGAGCGTTTTCGAAGACGCTGTTAAGAAATTTGAAACGGAACGAACGCCTTCTCATTTTTCGACTGCCACTAGTTTGAGTAGTTTAATTGACGAGGAAATTGATGCCAAAACTGGAGAGGTTGATGGTGGTGTTAAGGAACCAGAGCCAGAGGTTTTGGATAATTTGAGTGAAAGTTCGGAAGATGAGGGAATTTTGGCGGCTTGTATCAACATAGGGATGCAAAATAATAGGTTTTTGTTTTTCGATAGTTTGGCTCGATTTAATCAAGTGTGTGTTAGGTATAGTCAAGCTAAAGCGACACCAGCGCCCCCAAGTGACATACAAGCGAGTTATACATTTAGTAAAAAGAGTGATATTGAAAAATTGGATATTACGGGTGATTCGGTTAAGACGTACTGTACTGAAGATACTCCGGCTATTTTGAGTCATGCTGGGTCGAATTCTGATCTTAGCAACTTATCTTTGCTCGGAAAATCGGAAGGAAATAAAATTTTAGAGTAAGGTCATTTTTGTGCTAAAATTTTGTCTTTATTATTGTTTAATGCAGAGTTGATCCAGGACCCAGTCATGATAATGTAGTGACAGGGCTGAAAACAACCGGTAAGTTCGTGTCTTTGAATTTAAGTTGGCAATATTGAACATTGTAGAGGCAAGAGTTACCGTTTTTTAATGCCTAAAAATCACAAAAACACGGAATTTTTACTCGATTTTTTTAGCTTTTAAAAATATTTATTAGGCACATGGAAATAGGTACCAATATTTAAATTACATATCATTCAAAAAATTTTGCAAAAATTGGCTGAAACATTATATTTAGATCGAAATTGATGTTATTTAGCTTTTTTAGATCAATTTTGTTTGAGTTGGTAGAGTTACACAACTTCTTCGGCTCAGATCTGTTGCCTTATTTTTGTTTATTGATTTTTATTATTTTTTATTTTTTCTGGTGACCACCACCAAACTAAGGCTTGACAATATTTCTTTTAACAGAATCTCCAAGATTTTTATTCAATGTTGCTAACTCAACCGAATAGTTTGTGTCATAAAAAATATTGTATGTAACTCTGGTAGAAATTCCAACTACGGGAAGTCCGCCGTCTCGCCGTTCGTCTTTTTCTCTGAGTGACGATTCGGACGAAGCAGGGGAGGCTCTGCTCCAGGAATGTATTTTAGCAGGAATGCCCTCGAAAGCGTCAATTTCGGGGGCCCCTGACGTGCCAAAAAACTTACCTAATCCGGACCTGTCACGTAACCAAATCATTGAAAGCGAATCGTCGGACGAAGACGATAAAATTTTATCAGAGTGCATAAACATCGGAATTACAAAAAATCGGTAAAGAAATCAGTAAACCATTCGATTTTTTTTAACTAATTTTCATAACAGTTATACACAACCAAAAATTGTAAACGATACAATTAAGAGTTACTGCACTGAAGACACTCCTGCCATTTTAAGTCACGCCGGTTCTTGCTCTGATCTCAGCGTCCTCTCTATCCAAAACGGGGACGAAAAAGAATACTTTTCCGACCTGAGTAATTTTTCGTCAGAAGAAGACGAAAAGTTATTGGAGGAGTGCGTCAAGTTTGGAATGGCCGTAATTGCCAAAAATAAATCCAACTACGAGTAAGTCACTTTTGTGTTCTTCCATATTCTAGTAATAATTTTTTAGTAAAATGGGCGAAACTTCCGGGTCGAGACAAAAAAGCAAAATTGAAAATTTCTCCTCTAGTGAATCAGATTCGGACGAGTCGGAGCAAGCCCTCCTCCAGCAGTGCATCGAGGCCGGGATGCCCAAGCGCCCCCAGTCCCCCGACTTGACCCCCGCTGAGAAAGCCCTCCTCGAACAGTGTATCCTTGAAGGGATGAAAAAGTGCCGAAACGTCCCGAAAAAACCCTTCGAGGACGACTCCTCGGAACTGACGGAGGCCGAACAAGCCCTCCTACGGCAGTGTATCCTGTCCGGAATGCCCAAAAATAAGAACCTGACTCAAGGGGGCCCCTCGGCCGTGAGGGAATCCCACGAATTGAGCGAGGCCGAAAGGGCACTCTTACAACAGTGTATTTTGGCCGGAATGCCAAAAAACAGGCGGCGGAAAGAACGGGTGGAGAGACAGGAGCACACGTGTTGCGTGCACTGTCCCCGAAAGGGGGCCAGGCGGAAAAAATACAAAGTGAAGGAGAGTCGCGATGTTAACATTGTGTACGTCACGAGTCAAATTGTGGTGAAGAAGGAGGTGGATCGGGGGCACGAGGAGTGGGTTTGAGGGCCAAATGTTGTGTAATTGTGATAAATAAATCAATTTTTTTGCAATCTATGTTTTTTTAATTCAATGGAATGTATAAAATGACCGCTTAAACCGCCACGAAAAGTTGTGTTTTAAACTAAGGAACGTGGGAAAAGCCGTTTAAGTGGTAAATAAGTCGAATTAATTAATTTTCCGCCCATTTTAATGACTTAACACGCGGCGCTCTAGCGGTTGTTACGTCAATGAGTTGCCCCTAACCTCACTTTTTCCAAAACAACCCCCTTTATTTTACATGTTATAAAAGCGTGAAATATGAATAAAACCGAACTGGAAGGCACCGCGCACTTGTTGGACGAGCTCGACAGTAAGTCAAAGGGGCAATAACCCCAAAACTGATCGCTTCTTGTAGAAAAATTAATGGTCCTCTTGCGCGATGGTAGGACCCTAATTGGTTATTTACGAAGTGTTGACCAGTTTGCAAACTTGGTTTTGCACCACACGATCGAACGCATTCATGTGGGTAAAGAATATGGGGATATCCCCCGTGGTGTCTTTATAGTTCGAGGCGAAAACGTAGTCTTACTGGGCGAAATAGTAAGTCAGGTTTGAAGTTGTGATTGTTTAAACTTTGCCAAGGATGCAGAGAAAGAAGCCGAACTGCCGCTGACTGAAGTCTCAGTGGATGAAATACTTGACGCTCAGAGACAAGAACAGGAGTCCAAGCAAGAACAACAGAAATTAGTGTCAAAGGCGCTGAAGGAGCGGGGGCTGCACTTAATGGCCGACTTGACGCACGATGATATGTTTTAACTTTTTAGGTAGAAACACAACGCGAATTATGTCACTATTTATTAAATTTTTCTCATTTGTTATCTTTCTTTAATAAATATATTTACAAAATGGTCCTGCTTTTGTACTACAATTAACTAAAATGAGGTTTCAAATACTATGGGTTGTCCATTTTCATCGAATTGTTTCGGTTTGAGAACAAGTTCCTTCTCACTTCCGGGGTCATTTCCGTCCAAACAACTCAGTAACGAATCAGTCATTTTGCTCGGACTCAAGTCGGAGTTGAAATCATCAGTCCGACTGGAAAAACTCGAATCTGCGGCGGGCGACGAAGTCGTCAACATGCTCCGATTTTCCAAATACTCTCGAAACGTCTGACTCAACGAATTATCCTTCTCCACCTCCTCGGGGACTTCATCCATGGCCTCAACTGTTTCAATCTTCGCCAAGGTGTTGATATTCGTCCCGGAAACAAGCAAGACCGGCTTCCTGCTTCTGGGAGTCATCATAGTTTCCTAAACGAGACACAAAACAAGTCAGAATAGATGGCAGCACTTGTGGTGAGTTCGGGCAAAAGCGACACAAAAGCAAGACAAGCGATTCGACTGCCCCCATACCTGCATGGCTCTGGTCATACGCTGTGTGGATCTGGTTATGGGTGACATGGACTTACGCTCCTGGTCGTCGGGCGTGAAATGCAGAGCAACGCATGCTGGCGTGCTCGTTATTCCGATACCTGTTTCGGCATCAGGCGTTTCACCTTCAGTTTCGCTAGTCGATCGACGGATTTTTTTCGATTGGGGTTCGTCACTGGCGACTTGATCGGGGCTTGAGTCGCAGTTTGTACAGAAAAGGCGGGCGCGAGCTAGGGCTGTCTGAAGGGGGGGAGTCTGGAAAAGCATGCGACATGACGCACAGGGTGTCCAGCAAAAACATATTGAAATAAGACGAAATAATAATAGATTATTCAACGAATTTGAATGTAAATCGGACGCTCTATTGCTGAGTGGATTTAAAACGTCATATAAACTTTGGAAAAAAGTACTCAAAAAACGCAAACTAGTTGATGTTGCGTTTTTTTACGAATTTTTAGACGCTGAAGGCTAAGTCTCTATCGCAAAAACATGTGAAAGTAGTAAAAGTTCGTATAAAGCAAGTTGATTTATTTTGATTTCCTTTGAGCTCTACTATTGAAAAATATT
Organism: Tribolium castaneum; assembly: GCF_031307605.1. Taxonomy (NCBI): domain Eukaryota; kingdom Metazoa; phylum Arthropoda; class Insecta; order Coleoptera; family Tenebrionidae; genus Tribolium; species Tribolium castaneum. The sequence continues at coordinate 5,969,792 of NC_087400.1, forward strand.
TAAAGACACACTTTTATTGTTTAACAAGTTTTTAGTTAGTAATTCAATAAGCTGTTTATCAGTTAACACTTCTCTTGATGCTTTGTCATTATCTAGTTTAGTGATTTTATAACATCTTGTTTAGGGATTCCTCAAAATAGTAGAGTCTGTAGCTGTAAAAATTGTTAAAACTGTCTAAAAAAAACAAATATTGAACATCTTCAAATAAATTTAATGTTTTGTTTTATTTTTTAGCAAAATCTCGCAGACTGAATTATTACTTAAAAAACGGGTTAAAACACTCTAAAGAACAAAAAATTGTCTAATTTTCGCCTGGCGAAAAAATTCAGTGTTTTAGAGCAACAACCTGCTTACACCATTGAAAAATGCAAAAAATAAAACTGTTTTCAATAACTCGGGGAGAAACTGAAATAATTGCGTTTCTAGTTTTCGACTTATTTTTGACAAAATTCCTCAAAATAATTCAAATTGCGGTTGTGTTCCAAAAAGGCAAAAATTCCACTATTTTTAAACCGACTTGTGAAAAGTCGGCTGATTTTTGCCGAAGCACTGTTTTCTTTTTCAAAAAATGCAAATAAGGACAAATCCGATACTAAAAAACTCTCGACGATAATAAAAAATGCAAAAAATTATACAATTTTCGACTTAAACTGAAAACTTCCCGGTCTATTTTTAAGAAAATTTCCCAAAATAATTGCGCGTTTACCTTAAAAACTTGGTAAAATCCAAAAATTGTTACATTTTCGACCTAATTTAATGATAAAATAAACAAAGTTTAAAAAAACCCGACACACCAAACCTTTATTTAAAAACACTACGCGTTTCAACCACAAAGTGGTCATCCTCAGGTGAGAATATAAACTCATTTATATTCTCATTTATATTCTCACCTGAAGATGACCACTTTGTGGTTGAAACGCGTAGTGTTTTTAAATAAAGGTTTGGTGTGTCGGTTTTTTTTAAACTTTGTTTATTTTAGTTTCCACGCCAAGGAAATCCAACAAGAAGTACTAATTTAATGATTTCTAGCAAAGTAATAGAAACAGCGAAAGTCGCAGAAAAAAACAAAAAAAAAAACTACTTTCAACCCAGCTACTGATTAATCGACTAATTTTAACCATAAATTCGTGAAATTATTGTTTTTTTTTTTTCTCAAAAAAAGCAAAAGTGGAAAATACGTCACATTTTCGATTCAACTTTGTGATTTTCAGCTGATTTTAGCAAAAATTTAGATAATTCTTTTGCCGCACCTTTGCAGTAATTAGTCGCCTAATTATTTGTCTTTTTTTTCGACCTGTTTGAGTAATTTTTCGTGTAAAAAAATTACAGAAAATAAGATTATTTGATCATTGGCATGAAATGAAATTTTGTTGAATAAAAACAGCCAACCCTTATCCAAACACGTCATTACATTACACCTTTATTTACAATAGTTGGGCCACTAAGTTGGCCATGACTCTCTCCACCAATCACACACCGCCACCTCTCCAAACTGCTAGACACCCCAGATTAGACAAACAAAGCGTGAAAGTTAGTAGAAAACAAGCAAAAACACACAACTCGACTTACATGCAAATTTTCCTCGCTGCTTACCCTCTTCTTCAAACTCTTGACGACACTTTTGTGAAAAATATGCTTCTTAATCGAATCCCCCAAACTCTTATTTTTCTGAACGCCACTCCTTAGCACTTGCAGTGGCGTCCCGTGTCCATTCTCCTTATTAAACTGTTTAACCAATTTGCGTTTTTTCGACGACTCTGGAAGACTCTGAATATGAGCATAAAGCTGGGCTAAAGCCGTCTCAGTTGTATTGGTTTCATTTTCTTTGGCAGTCCGTTCCTGGTCGACAAACGTAAAAACTGTGCTCGCAGCACACTGATCTGTCGCCGATTCGTTGAGACAATTCGCAGACAACGCCCGACGTTTCTCATAACGCGCCCGAAATTCCAGTATCAAATTTTGCGGAATTTTAAACAACTCTGAATTTTTCACAATCATGAACGACACAATTCCGGCGAGAGTTTGCGAAGTGACGTGCAGTTGTTCCGGGGTGAGTTTCCGGGGGCACAAAAGATGGGGCGTGAAAAGTTTGGCTAAATTATCAGCAGACATTCTGTTGAAAGATTCGAAAGAAGCGGTGAAATTCAACAAATCGAGGATGTCTTTCAATAGAACTTTATTTTCGTTGGGGAGCAGGAGGAGGAGGAGTTGTAAAGCAGCCAAAAGCTTTTCTTCTTGCACCGTTTTTTCCTTATTGACACACAATTCTAAAAATTTGTGTCAACCAAATAATTAAAAAATTGTTAAAAAAAATTACCGGCGATTTGGCAATAAGCCGGATAGTGGGCTTCGGTGAGTAAAGGGTCGGGCAATTCCGCCAAAAAACCCTTCAAAACCGAGGCACAATCGTGGATACTGTAGGTGCCCCCTTCAAGCTCTAAAGTGACCCCCCGGCTTAGTAAATTACGTAATTCTTGTTGGCGCGCCAAAGACCCCGTTCGCCGGAAAACGCCCTCAACTTTAATATCTACAAATCAGGGGATTAACCCAAATAAAATAAAACAAAACCAACTACTTTGCTCCTTTTTCAAAAACTCGATCAATTGGTACACCTGACAAATGCCCTCCTGGGTCAAGGGTGCCCCGTCCAGGGCCCCCTTACTCTTCTTTTTATTAAACGGGACTAGAGACCACTTTTTCAAGCGATTTTTCTCAGATAAAGTCTCATGTCTGTGACAAACTCTGGTCAAAAGTGCTTTTAAAACGGGATAACTTACTCATTAGTGGCCTGGTCCAGCAAAAACGATAAGTGCATCCGAACTAAAATATGGAACTGCTCGTTAAACTCCCTTTTGAACTTTTCAGTCAAACTCTCGTCACTCAAATTTGGTTCACACATTTTGAACACTTTGAATTGATTGAGGTTAGGTTTGAAAATCACCACACGTTGCTCAAACTCGCACTAAATTTACACATATTGTGTACAATTGTAAACTATCGTGTAATATTTAATCATAAAATAGCACCATTTGGGATAAAATTGCTAAATAAATAATACTTTTTGAATTGTTTGACAGAAATTACGTTATAAACCTAGAATAACACTTTTATAGAAGCGGAACATAATGGTTGGCAATGAATTCCTAGCTGAAGCCATCTAGCCGCATCATAACGTACTAAAAATGGCGCGAATTTAAAATAATTCCGATTACTTTATATTTTTTTAATTTTTGCTCACGTCAAAATGATGCCAATACCTTATCAAATACAATTATTATGAAAATTTCTTAATTGTATTTGAAAAGGTGGATGCACAGACAGCACAGATGGAAGAATTTTACCCAACATGACACGATCACATTTAATGTTAAAGATATTTATTAAATCCATTAAGTTTACGAAACTAATAGTCGTCACCGAATCGATGATAAAAACATACTTGCAATCAGCCAAACTGGCACCGGTCTGGCACCTTATGTGTGCAACTTCTGTCTATGGGAGTCTCCTCGCAGTGTGACTCACTTGCGGTTCGATCTCAAAAAACTCACTTTTGGGAAAAACGCACCTATCTACGTAAACCTTCTGGAGCTCATTACTACGTTATATTTTTGGAGATCATGTTGTTCCTAACCGATAGTAGGCAATAGTCTAACCTAAAGACGACACTTTGATCCACTATAATAATAAAAATTAACGTGATATTATAAAAAATAAACTCAAATTAAAATCAACAAAAATGGCGATTCAAGTAAAAAGTGAGTGAAAATAAAAATAATTTTTCTAATGTTATTTTCAATTTGCACAAGAAAATTCATAGTGTACGGTCATCAGGGCACTCAGAGGAATCGTTTGGTGTAAGTTTCAGCTTGAAAATCCAGAAGTAGTTAAAGTAAAAAATTACCAAGTTATACTTTATGTTTTATTACGTGGTAAACTTAACAACACACGTTAACATACCCTTTATAAACGTTTAAACACCCTTTTTCATGAAAAGGTTGACACGAGAAGTGCATTTTTCAATAAATCTCACTGAAATTTATGTCGTTGACTCAAGGTAGAATTGTCTGTCCTTAAACATGTTCAATATAAATTAATAGCGCTCTAGAAGAGCAGGAAAGCACACAAAAAACATTAAAGTTAAAATTTAACACTTCAGAAGAGAGCATAATACACCCTAACCCTACTTTCTGAACTTTTGTCCTTATCTGGCAATAGCACATAATAAAGGAAGAGATTTCGACCCTAAATATCCTATCATAACGCTCTGAAAGGGCAGAGATGGAGACAAAATTCATAAAAGTGTAAATTTTGTCATTTTCGGGTGACAACATAACCCTACTTTTGGAACCTACCGAATTTTCAACAAAACGAAACAAACAAACAATGTGGCTATACGCATTGCGATACCACTAATTTTCGCACCAAAATTTCACATTGCCAGTTTCTGTTTAAATAAAAACATGCATTTTCATTTTTCCATTGACTGCATGCGAAACTTTTATAATTTTAGACGTTTATAGGCAAATACATTTGTCATAATTATTTTTTTTAGATCAATGCTGTTCTATTTTAAATAATTCTGTGTATGAATGTTTCTAAATTTGACGAATTTTTCCAATGAATATTTCTGGTAATGGCCTGTTTTAGACTTAGTGACGTCACATCCGTGACGTGTCCCGAGGTTAGGTGTGCGGCGCAGGCGGAGAGAGCGCTTCAGTCGACAGCGAGCAATGGCACGGGTCAGATCGTGAGCGGGAAGCAGGAGGCGAGGTGAGTCGGGTCGGTTTATTTAAATTATTGTGTATTGTGCGGTTTCCTTCAATTTATTCAGTTTGTTACTTGCCGTTGTCGCGAACGGACGTGTGCTCAAGCAAATCTAAATTTTCCGGTTTAAATTTTCAATTCGGTGACTAGTGATCGCGTTTGAGTGACACATTTTAAATACAGTAAATAAAATTATAATCAAACACTCAAATAATTAATTGCCACGTAATAATTTTGTCTTTAATTTCAATGAATGAAAGTGGCTTGCTCAAAATTTAATGCAAATAAACATTTTTTTGGTTTCATTTTTATTATTATTTTTTTTAAATGCTACAAACGGTAGCCAACGTGGAAGCGATATGAAGGTAGGTGTATTTTATTGCTGTGTCGTATTTATTTATTTCACAAACCAATAATTTCATAAAACTTAATTGCAATTAAAATCTTTAAATGCGGTATTGAAAAGTAATATTTTGAGTGACTCATTTTAAATTCAATAACTAAATAAAATAAAACACTCAAATAATTTATTGCCACGAAATTTTGCCTTTAATTTCAATGAATGAAAGTGGCTTGCTCAAAATTTAATGCAAATAAACATTTTTTTTGGTTTCATTTTTATTATTATTTTTTTTTAATGCTACAAACGGTAGCCAACGTGGGAGCGATATGAAGGTAGGTGTATTTTATTGCTGTGTCGTATTTATTTATTTCACAAACCAATAATTTCATAATACTTAATTGCAATTAAAATCTTTAAATGCGGTATTGAAAAGTGATATTTTGAGTGACACATTTTAAATACAGTAACTATAATAGTTATTTATTTAATGAGTTTGAGTGTAAATCGGACGCTTTATTTCACGAGTGGATTTTTAAACCACGAGTGAAAACGAGTGGTTTATCATCCACGAGGCGAAATAAATGAACCGATTTACACAAAAACGAGTTGAATACAACATTTTATTCTTCGAAATAGACTCAGCAAGGCTTAAAATTGCTTTAAATTTGTTAAAAATAATCTGACGTTTCGTACTGAGAAATGCCAAACAGTTGTCAAAACTTCCTTACACAGGAGAAAAACCGTAAATTTTGACAGTGTTGAAGAATAATTAAAATAAAACACTCAAATAATTTATTGCCACGTAATTTTGCCTTTAATTTCAATGAATGAAAGTGGCTTGCTCAAAATTTAATGCAAATAAACATTTTTTTTGGTTTCATTTTTATTATTATTTTTTTTTCAATGCTACAAACGGTAGCCAACGTGGAAGCGATATGAAGGTAAGTGCATTTATTTACTGAGGTATTGAATTTAATTTGAATTTTAATTGCCACAAATTGAAACGTATTGTGTATTTTTTATTTTGTTTAATATTGACAAACGTTGCTTGTTGTAACTTTCATGCAAATAAAGATTTTTATTGGTGTTGTTTTAATTTTTTAAATGTCTTGCTACAAACAGTAGCCAACGCAGAAGCCATAAGAAGGTAGGTGCATTTTTTTGCGTTTTATCTTGTGATGTGTTGATTTAATAGCTTGTGTGCCATATATTATACCGTATTGTGTATTCTTTATTCTGTATAATATTTATTAAAGTCGCTTGTTGTAACTTTCCTACAAATTAATTTTTTTGTTGGTTGTGTTTTTAATTTATTTTTTAGGTTTTGCTACAAATGGTAGCAGATGCAGTATAAAGGTAAGAGCATTTATTTAACGCCAAGTGAAAAAGCTTTGATTTTTGTGTACTATTTTTTCATTTCACAAACCAATAATTCCTTTATTCCCTTCATTTGAAATAATCATTGTTTACCTCATCCTTATATCCATTTTTCCTGGCAAGAATGCTCTAAACCTCCACGTGGTTCTTGCCGGACAAATTAGTTATTGACTAATTTGACCAATTAGAGCAATCCTTAAATATAACATTGTTGACTGTTTTTTACAGCCGTAAAATTATGTCGCTTGTTGTAATTTTCATGCAAATAAAGATTTTTTATTGGTGTTGTTTTTAATTTTTTTTAATGCTACAAACGATAGCCAACGTGGAAGCGATATGAAGGTAGGTGTATTTTATTGCTGTGTCGTATTTATTTATTTCAAAAAACCAATAATTTCATAAAACTTAATTGCAATTAAAATCTTTAAATGCGGTATTGAAAAGTGATATTTTGAGTGACACATTTTAAATACAGTAACTATAAATAAAATAAACCACTCAAATAATTTATTGCCACGAAATTTTGCCTTTAATTTCAATGAATGAAAGTGGCTTGCTGAAAATTTAATGCAAATAAACATTTTTTTTGGTTTCATTTTTATTATTATTTTTTTTTGGTTTCATTTTTATTATTATTTTTTTTAATGCTACAAACGGTAGCCAACGTGGAAGCGATATGAAGGTAGGTGTATTTTATTGCTGTGTCGTATTTATTTATTTCAAAAAACCAATAATTTCATAAAACTTAATTGCAATTAAAATCTTTAAATGCGGTATTGAAAAGTGATATTTTGAGTGACACATTTTAAATACAGTAACTATAAATAAAATAAACCACTCAAATAATTTATTGCCACGAAATTTTGCCTTTAATTTCAATGAATGAAAGTGGCTTGCTGAAAATTTAATGCAAATAAACATTTTTTTTGGTTTCATTTTTATTATTATTTTTTTTTGGTTTCATTTTTATTATTATTTTTTTTAATGCTACAAACGGTAGCCAACGTGGAAGCGATATGAAGGTAGGTGTATTTTATTGCTGTGTCGTATTTATTTATTTCAAAAAACCAATAATTTCATAAAACTTAATTGCAATTAAAATCTTTAAATGCGGTATTGAAAAGTGATATTTTGAGTGACACATTTTAAATACAGTAACTATAAATAAAATAAACCACTCAAATAATTTATTGCCACGAAATTTTGCCTTTAATTTCAATGAATGAAAGTGGCTTGCTGAAAATTTAATGCAAATAAACATTTTTTTTTATTTCATTTTTATTATTATTATTATTTTTAATGCTACAAACGGTAGCCAACGTGGAAGCGATATGAAGGTAGGTGTATTTTATTGCTGTGTCGTATTTATTTATTTCACAAACCAATAATTTCATAAAACTTAATTGCAATTAAAATCTTTAAATGCGGTATTGAAAAGTGATATTTTGAGTGACACATTTTAAATACAGTAACTATAAATAAAATAAACCACTCAAATAATTTATTGCCACGAAATTTTGCCTTTAATTTCAATGAATGAAAGTGGCTTGCTCAAAATTTAATGCAAATAAACATTTTTTTTGGTTTCATTTTTATTATTATTTTTTTTTGGTTTCATTTTTATTATTATTTTTTTTAATGCTACAAACGGTAGCCAACGTGGAAGCGATATGAAGGTAGGTGTATTTTATTGCTGTGTCGTATTTATTTATTTCAAAAAACCAATAATTTCATAAAACTTAATTGCAATTAAAATCTTTAAATGCGGTATTGAAAAGTGATATTTTGAGTGACACATTTTAAATACAGTAACTATAAATAAAATAAACCACTCAAATAATTTATTGCCACGAAATTTTGCCTTTAATTTCAATGAATGAAAGTGGCTTGCTCAAAATTTAATGCAAATAAACATTTTTTTTGGTTTCATTTTTATTATTATTTTTTTTAATGCTACAAACGGTAGCCAACGTGGAAGCGATATGAAGGTAGGTGTATTTTATTGCTGTGTCGTATTTATTTATTTCAAAAAACCAATAATTTCATAAAACTTAATTGCAATTAAAATCTTTAAATGCGGTATTGAAAAGTGATATTTTGAGTGACACATTTTAAATACAGTAACTATAAATAAAATAAACCACTCAAATAATTTATTGCCACGAAATTTTGCCTTTAATTTCAATGAATGAAAGTGGCTTGCTCAAAATTTAATGCAAATAAACATTTTTTTTGGTTTCATTTTTATTATTATTTTTTTTAATGCTACAAACGGTAGCCAACGTGGAAGCGATATGAAGGTAGGTGTATTTTATTGCTGTGTCGTATTTATTTATTTCAAAAAACCAATAATTTCATAAAACTTAATTGCAATTAAAATCTTTAAATGCGGTGTTAAATAGTGATATTTTGAGTGACACATTTTAAATACAGTAACTATAAATAAAATAAACCACTCAAATAATTTATTGCCACGAAATTTTGCCTTTAATTTCAATGAATGAAAGTGGCTTGCTGAAAATTTAATGCAAATAAACATTTTTTTTGGTTTCATTTTTATTATTATTTTTTTTGGTTTCATTTTTATTATTATTTTTTTTAATGCTACAAACGGTAGCCAACGTGGAAGCGATATGAAGGTAGGTGTATTTTATTGCTGTGTCGTATTTATTTATTTCAAAAAACCAATAATTTCATAAAACTTAATTGCAATTAAAATCTTTAAATGCGGTATTGAAAAGTGATATTTTGAGTGACACATTTTAAATACAGTAACTATAAATAAAATAAACCACTCAAATAATTTATTGCCACGAAATTTTGCCTTTAATTTCAATGAATGAAAGTGGCTTGCTGAAAATTTAATGCAAATAAACATTTTTTTTGGTTTCATTTTTATTATTATTTTTTTTTCAATGCTACAAACGGTAGCCAACGTGGAAGCGATATGAAGGTAGGTGTATTTTATTGCTGTGTCGTATTTATTTATTTCACAAACCAATAATTTCATAAAACTTAATTGCAATTAAAATCTTTAAATGCGGTATTGAAAAGTGATATTTTGAGTGACACATTTTAAATGCAGTAACTATAAATAAAATAAACCACTTAAATAATTTATTGCCACGAAATTTTGCCTTTAATTTCAATGAATGAAAGTGGCTTGCTCAAAATTTAATGCAAATAAACATTTTTTTTGGTTTCATTTTTATTATTATTTTTTTTTCAATGCTACAAACGGTAGCCAACGTGGAAGCGATATGAAGGTAGGTGTATTTTATTGCTGTGTCGTATTTATTTATTTCACAAACCAATAATTTCATAAAACTTAATTGCAATTAAAATCTTTAAATGCGGTATTGAAAAGTGATATTTTGAGTGACACATTTTAAATACAGTAACTATAAATAAAATAAACCACTCAAATAATTTATTGCCACGAAATTTTGCCTTTAATTTCAATGAATGAAAGTGGCTTGCTCAAAATTTAATGCAAATAAACATTTTTTTTTATTTCATTTATATTATTATTATTTTTTTTAATGCTACAAACGGTAGCCAACGTGGAAGCGATATGAAGGTAGGTGTATTTTATTGCTGTGTCGTATTTATTTATTTCACAAACCAATAATTTCATAAAACTTAATTGCAATTAAAGTCTTTAAATGCGGTATTGAAAAGTGATATTTTGAGTGACACATTTTAAATACAGTAACTATAAATAAAATAAACCACTCAAATAATTTATTGCCACGAAATTTTGCCTTTAATTTCAATGAATGAAAGTGGCTTGCTCAAAATTTAATGCAAATAAACATTTTTTTTGGTTTCATTTTTATTATTATTTTTTTTTTCAATGCTACAAACGGTAGCCAACGTGGAAGCGATATGAAGGTAGGTGTATTTTATTGCTGTGTCGTATTTATTTATTTCAAAAAACCAATAATTTCATAAAACTTAATTGCAATTAAAATCTTTAAATGCGGTATTGAAAAGTGATATTTTGAGTGACACATTTTAAATGCAGTAACTATAAATAAAATAAACCACTCAAATAATTTATTGCCACGAAATTTTGCCTTTAATTTCAATGAATGAAAGTGGCTTGCTCAAAATTTAATGCAAATAAACATTTTTTTTGGTTTCATTTTTATTATTATTTTTTTTTGGTTTCATTTTTATTATTTTTTTTAATGCTACAAACGGTAGCCAACGTGGAAGCGATATGAAGGTAGGTGTATTTTATTGCTGTGTCGTATTTATTTATTTCACAAACCAATAATTTCATAAAACTTAATTGCAATTAAAATCTTTAAATGCGGTATTGAAAAGTGATATTTTGAGTGACACATTTTAAATACAGTAACTATAAATAAAATAAACCACTCAAATAATTTATTGCCACGAAATTTTGCCTTTAATTTCAATGAATGAAAGTGGCTTGCTGAAAATTTAATGCAAATAAACATTTTTTTTGGTTTCATTTTTATTATTATTTTTTTTTCAATGCTACAAACGGTAGCCAACGTGGAAGCGATATGAAGGTAGGTGTATTTTATTGCTGTGTCGTATTTATTTATTTCAAAAAACCAATAATTTCATAAAACTTAATTGCAATTAAAATCTTTAAATGCGGTATTGAAAAGTGATATTTTGAGTGACACATTTTAAATACAGTAACTATAAATAAAATAAACCACTCAAATAATTTATTGCCACGAAATTTTGCCTTTAATTTCAATGAATGAAAGTGGCTTGCTGAAAATTTAATGCAAATAAACATTTTTTTTGGTTTCATTTTTATTATTATTTTTTTTTGGTTTCATTTTTATTATTATTTTTTTTAATGCTACAAACGGTAGCCAACGTGGAAGCGATATGAAGGTAGGTGTATTTTATTGCTGTGTCGTATTTATTTATTTCAAAAAACCAATAATTTCATAAAACTTAATTGCAATTAAAATCTTTAAATGCGGTATTGAAAAGTGATATTTTGAGTGACACATTTTAAATACAGTAACTATAAATAAAATAAACCACTCAAATAATTTATTGCCACGAAATTTTGCCTTTAATTTCAATGAATGAAAGTGGCTTGCTCAAAATTTAATGCAAATAAACATTTTTTTTGGTTTCATTTTTATTATTATTTTTTTTTGGTTTCATTTTTATTATTATTTTTTTTAATGCTACAAACGGTAGCCAACGTGGAAGCGATATGAAGGTAGGTGTATTTTATTGCTGTGTCGTATTTATTTATTTCACAAACCAATAATTTCATAAAACTTAATTGCAATTAAAATCTTTAAATGCGGTATTGAAAAGTGATATTTTGAGTGACACATTTTAAATACAGTAACTATAAATAAAATAAACCACTCAAATAATTTATTGCCACGAAATTTTGCCTTTAATTTCAATGAATGAAAGTGGCTTGCTGAAAATTTAATGCAAATAAACATTTTTTTTTATTTCATTTTTATTATTATTATTATTTTTAATGCTACAAACGGTAGCCAACGTGGAAGCGATATGAAGGTAGGTGTATTTTATTGCTGTGTCGTATTTATTTATTTCACAAACCAATAATTTCATAAAACTTAATTGCAATTAAAGTCTTTAAATGCGGTATTGAAAAGTGATATTTTGAGTGACACATTTTAAATACAGTAACTATAAATAAAATAAACCACTCAAATAATTTATTGCCACGAAATTTTGCCTTTAATTTCAATGAATGAAAGTGGCTTGCTCAAAATTTAATGCAAATAAACATTTTTTTTGGTTTCATTTTTATTATTATTTTTTTTTTCAATGCTACAAACGGTAGCCAACGTGGAAGCGATATGAAGGTAGGTGTATTTTATTGCTGTGTCGTATTTATTTATTTCAAAAAACCAATAATTTCATAAAACTTAATTGCAATTAAAATCTTTAAATGCGGTATTGAAAAGTGATATTTTGAGTGACACATTTTAAATGCAGTAACTATAAATAAAATAAACCACTCAAATAATTTATTGCCACGAAATTTTGCCTTTAATTTCAATGAATGAAAGTGGCTTGCTCAAAATTTAATGCAAATAAACATTTTTTTTGGTTTCATTTTTATTATTATTTTTTTTTGGTTTCATTTTTATTATTTTTTTTAATGCTACAAACGGTAGCCAACGTGGAAGCGATATGAAGGTAGGTGTATTTTATTGCTGTGTCGTATTTATTTATTTCACAAACCAATAATTTCATAAAACTTAATTGCAATTAAAATCTTTAAATGCGGTATTGAAAAGTGATATTTTGAGTGACACATTTTAAATACAGTAACTATAAATAAAATAAACCACTCAAATAATTTATTGCCACGAAATTTTGCCTTTAATTTCAATGAATGAAAGTGGCTTGCTGAAAATTTAATGCAAATAAACATTTTTTTTGGTTTCATTTTTATTATTATTTTTTTTTCAATGCTACAAACGGTAGCCAACGTGGAAGCGATATGAAGGTAGGTGTATTTTATTGCTGTGTCGTATTTATTTATTTCAAAAAACCAATAATTTCATAAAACTTAATTGCAATTAAAATCTTTAAATGCGGTATTGAAAAGTGATATTTTGAGTGACACATTTTAAATACAGTAACTATAAATAAAATAAACCACTCAAATAATTTATTGCCACGAAATTTTGCCTTTAATTTCAATGAATGAAAATGGCTTGCTCAAAATTTAATGCAAATAAACATTTTTTTTGGTTTCATTTTTATTATTATTTTTTTTTGGTTTCATTTTTATTATTATTTTTTTTAATGCTACAAACGGTAGCCAACGTGGAAGCGATATGAAGGTAGGTGTATTTTATTGCTGTGTCGTATTTATTTATTTCAAAAAACCAATAATTTCATAAAACTTAATTGCAATTAAAATCTTTAAATGCGGTATTGAAAAGTGATATTTTGAGTGACACATTTTAAATACAGTAACTATAAATAAAATAAACCACTCAAATAATTTATTGCCACGAAATTTTGCCTTTAATTTCAATGAATGAAAGTGGCTTGCTCAAAATTTAATGCAAATAAACATTTTTTTTGGTTTCATTTTTATTATTATTTTTTTTTGGTTTCATTTTTATTATTATTTTTTTTAATGCTACAAACGGTAGCCAACGTGGAAGCGATATGAAGGTAGGTGTATTTTATTGCTGTGTCGTATTTATTTATTTCACAAACCAATAATTTCATAAAACTTAATTGCAATTAAAATCTTTAAATGCGGTATTGAAAAGTGATATTTTGAGTGACACATTTTAAATACAGTAACTATAAATAAAATAAACCACTCAAATAATTTATTGCCACGAAATTTTGCCTTTAATTTCAATGAATGAAAGTGGCTTGCTGAAAATTTAATGCAAATAAACATTTTTTTTTATTTCATTTTTATTATTATTATTATTTTTAATGCTACAAACGGTAGCCAACGTGGAAGCGATATGAAGGTAGGTGTATTTTATTGCTGTGTCGTATTTATTTATTTCACAAACCAATAATTTCATAAAACTTAATTGCAATTAAAATCTTTAAATGCGGTATTGAAAAGTGATATTTTGAGTGACACATTTTAAATACAGTAACTATAAATAAAATAAACCACTCAAATAATTTATTGCCACGAAATTTTGCCTTTAATTTCAATGAATGAAAGTGGCTTGCTGAAAATTTAATGCAAATAAACATTTTTTTTTATTTCATTTTTATTATTATTATTATTTTTAATGCTACAAACGGTAGCCAACGTGGAAGCGATATGAAGGTAGGTGTATTTTATTGCTGTGTCGTATTTATTTATTTCAAAAAACCAATAATTTCATAAAACTTAATTGCAATTAAAATCTTTAAATGCGGTATTGAAAAGTGATATTTTGAGTGACACATTTTAAATACAGTAACTATAAATAAAATAAACCACTCAAATAATTTATTGCCACGAAATTTTGCCTTTAATTTCAATGAATGAAAGTGGCTTGCTGAAAATTTAATGCAAATAAACATTTTTTTTTGTTTCATTTTTATTATTATTTTTTTTTGGTTTCATTTTTATTATTATTTTTTTTAATGCTACAAACGGTAGCCAACGTGGAAGCGATATGAAGGTAGGTGTATTTTATTGCTGTGTCGTATTTATTTATTTCACAAACCAATAATTTCATAAAACTTAATTGCAATTAAAATCTTTAAATGCGGTATTGAAAAGTGATATTTTGAGTGACACATTTTAAATACAGTAACTATAAATAAAATAAACCACTCAAATAATTTATTGCCACGAAATTTTGCCTTTAATTTCAATGAATGAAAGTGGCTTGCTGAAAATTTAATGCAAATAAACATTTTTTTTGGTTTCATTTTTATTATTATTTTTTTTTGGTTTCATTTTTATTATTATTTTTTTTAATGCTACAAACGGTAGCCAACGTGGAAGCGATATGAAGGTAGGTGTATTTTATTGCTGTGTCGTATTTATTTATTTCAAAAAACCAATAATTTCATAAAACTTAATTGCAATTAAAATCTTTAAATGCGGTATTGAAAAGTGATATTTTGAGTGACACATTTTAAATACAGTAACTATAAATAAAATAAACCACTCAAATAATTTATTGCCACGAAATTTTGCCTTTAATTTCAATGAATGAAAGTGGCTTGCTGAAAATTTAATGCAAATAAACATTTTTTTTTATTTCATTTTTATTATTATTATTATTTTTAATGCTACAAACGGTAGCCAACGTGGAAGCGATATGAAGGTAGGTGTATTTTATTGCTGTGTCGTATTTATTTATTTCACAAACCAATAATTTCATAAAACTTAATTGCAATTAAAATCTTTAAATGCGGTATTGAAAAGTGATATTTTGAGTGACACATTTTAAATACAGTAACTATAAATAAAATAAACCACTCAAATAATTTATTGCCACGAAATTTTGCCTTTAATTTCAATGAATGAAAGTGGCTTGCTCAAAATTTAATGCAAATAAACATTTTTTTTGGTTTCATTTTTATTATTATTTTTTTTTGGTTTCATTTTTATTATTATTTTTTTTAATGCTACAAACGGTAGCCAACGTGGAAGCGATATGAAGGTAGGTGTATTTTATTGCTGTGTCGTATTTATTTATTTCAAAAAACCAATAATTTCATAAAACTTAATTGCAATTAAAATCTTTAAATGCGGTATTGAAAAGTGATATTTTGAGTGACACATTTTAAATACAGTAACTATAAATAAAATAAACCACTCAAATAATTTATTGCCACGAAATTTTGCCTTTAATTTCAATGAATGAAAGTGGCTTGCTCAAAATTTAATGCAAATAAACATTTTTTTTGGTTTCATTTTTATTATTATTTTTTTTAATGCTACAAACGGTAGCCAACGTGGAAGCGATATGAAGGTAGGTGTATTTTATTGCTGTGTCGTATTTATTTATTTCAAAAAACCAATAATTTCATAAAACTTAATTGCAATTAAAATCTTTAAATGCGGTATTGAAAAGTGATATTTTGAGTGACACATTTTAAATACAGTAACTATAAATAAAATAAACCACTCAAATAATTTATTGCCACGAAATTTTGCCTTTAATTTCAATGAATGAAAGTGGCTTGCTCAAAATTTAATGCAAATAAACATTTTTTTTGGTTTCATTTTTATTATTATTTTTTTTAATGCTACAAACGGTAGCCAACGTGGAAGCGATATGAAGGTAGGTGTATTTTATTGCTGTGTCGTATTTATTTATTTCAAAAAACCAATAATTTCATAAAACTTAATTGCAATTAAAATCTTTAAATGCGGTGTTAAATAGTGATATTTTGAGTGACACATTTTAAATACAGTAACTATAAATAAAATAAACCACTCAAATAATTTATTGCCACGAAATTTTGCCTTTAATTTCAATGAATGAAAGTGGCTTGCTGAAAATTTAATGCAAATAAACATTTTTTTTGGTTTCATTTTTATTATTATTTTTTTTGGTTTCATTTTTATTATTATTTTTTTTAATGCTACAAACGGTAGCCAACGTGGAAGCGATATGAAGGTAGGTGTATTTTATTGCTGTGTCGTATTTATTTATTTCAAAAAACCAATAATTTCATAAAACTTAATTGCAATTAAAATCTTTAAATGCGGTATTGAAAAGTGATATTTTGAGTGACACATTTTAAATACAGTAACTATAAATAAAATAAACCACTCAAATAATTTATTGCCACGAAATTTTGCCTTTAATTTCAATGAATGAAAGTGGCTTGCTGAAAATTTAATGCAAATAAACATTTTTTTTGGTTTCATTTTTATTATTATTTTTTTTTCAATGCTACAAACGGTAGCCAACGTGGAAGCGATATGAAGGTAGGTGTATTTTATTGCTGTGTCGTATTTATTTATTTCACAAACCAATAATTTCATAAAACTTAATTGCAATTAAAATCTTTAAATGCGGTATTGAAAAGTGATATTTTGAGTGACACATTTTAAATGCAGTAACTATAAATAAAATAAACCACTTAAATAATTTATTGCCACGAAATTTTGCCTTTAATTTCAATGAATGAAAGTGGCTTGCTCAAAATTTAATGCAAATAAACATTTTTTTTGGTTTCATTTTTATTATTATTTTTTTTTCAATGCTACAAACGGTAGCCAACGTGGAAGCGATATGAAGGTAGGTGTATTTTATTGCTGTGTCGTATTTATTTATTTCACAAACCAATAATTTCATAAAACTTAATTGCAATTAAAATCTTTAAATGCGGTATTGAAAAGTGATATTTTGAGTGACACATTTTAAATACAGTAACTATAAATAAAATAAACCACTCAAATAATTTATTGCCACGAAATTTTGCCTTTAATTTCAATGAATGAAAGTGGCTTGCTCAAAATTTAATGCAAATAAACATTTTTTTTTATTTCATTTATATTATTATTATTTTTTTTAATGCTACAAACGGTAGCCAACGTGGAAGCGATATGAAGGTAGGTGTATTTTATTGCTGTGTCGTATTTATTTATTTCACAAACCAATAATTTCATAAAACTTAATTGCAATTAAAGTCTTTAAATGCGGTATTGAAAAGTGATATTTTGAGTGACACATTTTAAATACAGTAACTATAAATAAAATAAACCACTCAAATAATTTATTGCCACGAAATTTTGCCTTTAATTTCAATGAATGAAAGTGGCTTGCTCAAAATTTAATGCAAATAAACATTTTTTTTGGTTTCATTTTTATTATTATTTTTTTTTTCAATGCTACAAACGGTAGCCAACGTGGAAGCGATATGAAGGTAGGTGTATTTTATTGCTGTGTCGTATTTATTTATTTCAAAAAACCAATAATTTCATAAAACTTAATTGCAATTAAAATCTTTAAATGCGGTATTGAAAAGTGATATTTTGAGTGACACATTTTAAATGCAGTAACTATAAATAAAATAAACCACTCAAATAATTTATTGCCACGAAATTTTGCCTTTAATTTCAATGAATGAAAGTGGCTTGCTCAAAATTTAATGCAAATAAACATTTTTTTTGGTTTCATTTTTATTATTATTTTTTTTTGGTTTCATTTTTATTATTTTTTTTAATGCTACAAACGGTAGCCAACGTGGAAGCGATATGAAGGTAGGTGTATTTTATTGCTGTGTCGTATTTATTTATTTCACAAACCAATAATTTCATAAAACTTAATTGCAATTAAAATCTTTAAATGCGGTATTGAAAAGTGATATTTTGAGTGACACATTTTAAATACAGTAACTATAAATAAAATAAACCACTCAAATAATTTATTGCCACGAAATTTTGCCTTTAATTTCAATGAATGAAAGTGGCTTGCTGAAAATTTAATGCAAATAAACATTTTTTTTGGTTTCATTTTTATTATTATTTTTTTTTCAATGCTACAAACGGTAGCCAACGTGGAAGCGATATGAAGGTAGGTGTATTTTATTGCTGTGTCGTATTTATTTATTTCAAAAAACCAATAATTTCATAAAACTTAATTGCAATTAAAATCTTTAAATGCGGTATTGAAAAGTGATATTTTGAGTGACACATTTTAAATACAGTAACTATAAATAAAATAAACCACTCAAATAATTTATTGCCACGAAATTTTGCCTTTAATTTCAATGAATGAAAGTGGCTTGCTGAAAATTTAATGCAAATAAACATTTTTTTTGGTTTCATTTTTATTATTATTTTTTTTTGGTTTCATTTTTATTATTATTTTTTTTAATGCTACAAACGGTAGCCAACGTGGAAGCGATATGAAGGTAGGTGTATTTTATTGCTGTGTCGTATTTATTTATTTCAAAAAACCAATAATTTCATAAAACTTAATTGCAATTAAAATCTTTAAATGCGGTATTGAAAAGTGATATTTTGAGTGACACATTTTAAATACAGTAACTATAAATAAAATAAACCACTCAAATAATTTATTGCCACGAAATTTTGCCTTTAATTTCAATGAATGAAAGTGGCTTGCTCAAAATTTAATGCAAATAAACATTTTTTTTGGTTTCATTTTTATTATTATTTTTTTTTGGTTTCATTTTTATTATTATTTTTTTTAATGCTACAAACGGTAGCCAACGTGGAAGCGATATGAAGGTAGGTGTATTTTATTGCTGTGTCGTATTTATTTATTTCACAAACCAATAATTTCATAAAACTTAATTGCAATTAAAATCTTTAAATGCGGTATTGAAAAGTGATATTTTGAGTGACACATTTTAAATACAGTAACTATAAATAAAATAAACCACTCAAATAATTTATTGCCACGAAATTTTGCCTTTAATTTCAATGAATGAAAGTGGCTTGCTGAAAATTTAATGCAAATAAACATTTTTTTTTATTTCATTTTTATTATTATTATTATTTTTAATGCTACAAACGGTAGCCAACGTGGAAGCGATATGAAGGTAGGTGTATTTTATTGCTGTGTCGTATTTATTTATTTCACAAACCAATAATTTCATAAAACTTAATTGCAATTAAAATCTTTAAATGCGGTATTGAAAAGTGATATTTTGAGTGACACATTTTAAATACAGTAACTATAAATAAAATAAACCACTCAAATAATTTATTGCCACGAAATTTTGCCTTTAATTTCAATGAATGAAAGTGGCTTGCTGAAAATTTAATGCAAATAAACATTTTTTTTGGTTTCATTTTTATTATTATTTTTTTTTGGTTTCATTTTTATTATTATTTTTTTTAATGCTACAAACGGTAGCCAACGTGGAAGCGATATGAAGGTAGGTGTATTTTATTGCTGTGTCGTATTTATTTATTTCACAAACCAATAATTTCATAAAACTTAATTGCAATTAAAATCTTTAAATGCGGTATTGAAAAGTGATATTTTGAGTGACACATTTTAAATACAGTAACTATAAATAAAATAAACCACTCAAATAATTTATTGCCACGAAATTTTGCCTTTAATTTCAATGAATGAAAGTGGCTTGCTGAAAATTTAATGCAAATAAACATTTTTTTTGGTTTCATTTTTATTATTATTTTTTTTTGGTTTCATTTTTATTATTATTTTTTTTAATGCTACAAACGGTAGCCAACGTGGAAGCGATATGAAGGTAGGTGTATTTTATTGCTGTGTCGTATTTATTTATTTCACAAACCAATAATTTCATAAAACTTAATTGCAATTAAAATCTTTAAATGCGGTATTGAAAAGTGATATTTTGAGTGACACATTTTAAATACAGTAACTATAAATAAAATAAACCACTCAAATAATTTATTGCCACGAAATTTTGCCTTTAATTTCAATGAATGAAAGTGGCTTGCTGAAAATTTAATGCAAATAAACATTTTTTTTTATTTCATTTTTATTATTATTATTATTTTTAATGCTACAAACGGTAGCCAACGTGGAAGCGATATGAAGGTAGGTGTATTTTATTGCTGTGTCGTATTTATTTATTTCAAAAAACCAATAATTTCATAAAACTTAATTGCAATTAAAATCTTTAAATGCGGTATTGAAAAGTGATATTTTGAGTGACACATTTTAAATGCAGTAACTATAAATAAAATAAACCACTCAAATAATTTATTGCCACGAAATTTTGCCTTTAATTTCAATGAATGAAAGTGGCTTGCTGAAAATTTAATGCAAATAAACATTTTTTTTGGTTTCATTTTTATTATTATTTTTTTTTGGTTTCATTTTTATTATTATTTTTTTTAATGCTACAAACGGTAGCCAACGTGGAAGCGATATGAAGGTAGGTGTATTTTATTGCTGTGTCGTATTTATTTATTTCACAAACCAATAATTTCATAAACTTAATTGCAATTCAAATCTTTAAATGCGGTATTGAAAAGTGATATTTTGAGTGACACATTTTAAATACAGTAACTATAAATAAAATAAACCACTCAAATAATTTATTGCCACGAAATTTTGCCTTTAATTTCAATGAATGAAAGTGGCTTGCTCAAAATTTAATGCAAATAAACATTTTTTTTGGTTTCATTTTTATTATTATTTTTTTTAATGCTACAAACGGTAGCCAACGTGGAAGCGATATGAAGGTAGGTGTATTTTATTGCTGTGTCGTATTTATTTATTTCAAAAAACCAATAATTTCATAAAACTTAATTGCAATTAAAATCTTTAAATGCGGTATTGAAAAGTGATATTTTGAGTGACACATTTTAAATGCAGTAACTATAAATAAAATAAACCACTCAAATAATTTATTGCCACGAAATTTTGCATTTAATTTCAATGAATGAAAGTGGCTTGCTCAAAATTTAATGCAAATAAACATTTTTTTTTATTTCATTTTTATTATTATTATTATTTTTAATGCTACAAACGGTAGCCAACGTGGAAGCGATATGAAGGTAGGTGTATTTTATTGCTGTGTCGTATTTATTTATTTCAAAAAACCAATAATTTCATAAAACTTAATTGCAATTAAAATCTTTAAATGCGGTATTGAAAAGTGATATTTTGAGTGACACATTTTAAATGCAGTAACTATAAATAAAATAAACCACTCAAATAATTTATTGCCACGAAATTTTGCCTTTAATTTCAATGAATGAAAGTGGCTTGCTCAAAATTTAATGCAAATAAACATTTTTTTTGGTTTCATTTTTATTATTATTTTTTTTAATGCTACAAACGGTAGCCAACGTGGAAGCGATATGAAGGTAGGTGTATTTTATTGCTGTCTCGTATTTATTTATTTCAAAAAACCAATAATTTCATAAAACTTATTTGCAATTAAAATCTTTAAATGCGGTGTTAAATAGTGATATTTTGAGTGACACATTTTAAATACAGTAACTATAAATAAAATAAACCACTCAAATAATTTATTGCCACGAAATTTTGCCTTTAATTTCAATGAATGAAAGTGGCTTGCTCAAAATTTAATGCAAATAAACATTTTTTTTGGTTTCATTTTTATTATTATTTTTTTTAATGCTACAAACGGTAGCCAACGTGGAAGCGATATGAAGGTAGGTGTATTTTATTGCTGTGTCGTATTTATTTATTTCACAAACCAATAATTTCATAAAACTTAATTGCAATTAAAATCTTTAAATGCGGTATTGAAAAGTGATATTTTGAGTGACACATTTTAAATACAGTAACTATAAATAAAATAAACCACTCAAATAATTTATTGCCACGAAATTTTGCCTTTAATTTCAATGAATGAAAGTGGCTTGCTCAAAATTTAATGCAAATAAACATTTTTTTTGGTTTCATTTTTATTATTATTTTTTTTAATGCTACAAACGGTAGCCAACGTGGAAGCGATATGAAGGTAGGTGTATTTTATTGCTGTGTCGTATTTATTTATTTCAAAAAACCAATAATTTCATAAACCTTAATTGCAATTAAAATCTTTAAATGCGGTGTTAAATAGTGATATTTTGAGTGACACATTTTAAATACAGTAACTATAAATAAAATAAACCACTCAAATAATTTATTGCCACGAAATTTTGCCTTTAATTTCAATGAATGAAAGTGGCTTGCTCAAAATTTAATGCAAATAAACATTTTTTTTTATTTCATTTTTATTATTATTATTATTTTTAATGCTACAAACGGTAGCCAACGTGGAAGCGATATGAAGGTAGGTGTATTTTATTGCTGTGTCGTATTTATTTATTTCACAAACCAATAATTTCATAAAACTTAATTGCAATTAAAATCTTTAAATGCGGTATTGAAAAGTGATATTTTGAGTGACACATTTTAAATACAGTAACTATAAATAAAATAAACCACTCAAATAATTTATTGCCACGAAATTTTGCCTTTAATTTCAATGAATGAAAGTGGCTTGCTGAAAATTTAGTGCAAATAAACATTTTTTTTGGTTTCATTTTTATTATTATTTTTTTTGGTTTCATTTTTATTATTATTTTTTTTAATGCTACAAACGGTAGCCAACGTGGAAGCGATATGAAGGTAGGTGTATTTTATTGCTGTGTCGTATTTATTTATTTCACAAACCAATAATTTCATAAAACTTAATTGCAATTAAAATCTTTAAATGCGGTATTGAAAAGTGATATTTTGAGTGACACATTTTAAATACAGTAACTATAAATAAAATAAACCACTCAAATAATTTATTGCCACGAAATTTTGCCTTTAATTTCAATGAATGAAAGTGGCTTGCTGAAAATTTAATGCAAATAAACATTTTTTTTGGTTTCATTTTTATTATTATTTTTTTTTGGTTTCATTTTTATTATTATTTTTTTTAATGCTACAAACGGTAGCCAACGTGGAAGCGATATGAAGGTAGGTGTATTTTATTGCTGTGTCGTATTTATTTATTTCACAAACCAATAATTTCATAAAACTTAATTGCAATTAAAATCTTTAAATGCGGTATTGAAAAGTGATATTTTGAGTGACACATTTTAAATACAGTAACTATAAATAAAATAAACCACTCAAATAATTTATTGCCACGAAATTTTGCCTTTAATTTCAATGAATGAAAGTGGCTTGCTGAAAATTTAATGCAAATAAACATTTTTTTTTATTTCATTTTTATTATTATTATTATTTTTAATGCTACAAACGGTAGCCAACGTGGAAGCGATATGAAGGTAGGTGTATTTTATTGCTGTGTCGTATTTATTTATTTCAAAAAACCAATAATTTCATAAAACTTAATTGCAATTAAAATCTTTAAATGCGGTATTGAAAAGTGATATTTTGAGTGACACATTTTAAATGCAGTAACTATAAATAAAATAAACCACTCAAATAATTTATTGCCACGAAATTTTGCCTTTAATTTCAATGAATGAAAGTGGCTTGCTGAAAATTTAATGCAAATAAACATTTTTTTTGGTTTCATTTTTATTATTATTTTTTTTTGGTTTCATTTTTATTATTATTTTTTTTAATGCTACAAACGGTAGCCAACGTGGAAGCGATATGAAGGTAGGTGTATTTTATTGCTGTGTCGTATTTATTTATTTCACAAACCAATAATTTCATAAAACTTAATTGCAATTCAAATCTTTAAATGCGGTATTGAAAAGTGATATTTTGAGTGACACATTTTAAATACAGTAACTATAAATAAAATAAACCACTCAAATAATTTATTGCCACGAAATTTTGCCTTTAATTTCAATGAATGAAAGTGGCTTGCTCAAAATTTAATGCAAATAAACATTTTTTTTGGTTTCATTTTTATTATTATTTTTTTTAATGCTACAAACGGTAGCCAACGTGGAAGCGATATGAAGGTAGGTGTATTTTATTGCTGTGTCGTATTTATTTATTTCAAAAAACCAATAATTTCATAAAACTTAATTGCAATTAAAATCTTTAAATGCGGTATTGAAAAGTGATATTTTGAGTGACACATTTTAAATGCAGTAACTATAAATAAAATAAACCACTCAAATAATTTATTGCCACGAAATTTTGCATTTAATTTCAATGAATGAAAGTGGCTTGCTCAAAATTTAATGCAAATAAACATTTTTTTTTATTTCATTTTTATTATTATTATTATTTTTAATGCTACAAACGGTAGCCAACGTGGAAGCGATATGAAGGTAGGTGTATTTTATTGCTGTGTCGTATTTATTTATTTCAAAAAACCAATAATTTCATAAAACTTAATTGCAATTAAAATCTTTAAATGCGGTATTGAAAAGTGATATTTTGAGTGACACATTTTAAATGCAGTAACTATAAATAAAATAAACCACTCAAATAATTTATTGCCACGAAATTTTGCCTTTAATTTCAATGAATGAAAGTGGCTTGCTCAAAATTTAATGCAAATAAACATTTTTTTTGGTTTCATTTTTATTATTATTTTTTTTAATGCTACAAACGGTAGCCAACGTGGAAGCGATATGAAGGTAGGTGTATTTTATTGCTGTGTCGTATTTATTTATTTCAAAAAACCAATAATTTCATAAAACTTAATTGCAATTAAAATCTTTAAATGCGGTATTGAAAAGTGATATTTTGAGTGACACATTTTAAATGCAGTAACTATAAATAAAATAAACCACTCAAATAATTTATTGCCACGAAATTTTGCCTTTAATTTCAATGAATGAAAGTGGCTTGCTCAAAATTTAATGCAAATAAACATTTTTTTTTATTTCATTTTTATTATTATTATTATTTTTAATGCTACAAACGGTAGCCAACGTGGAAGCGATATGAAGGTAGGTGTATTTTATTGCTGTGTCGTATTTATTTATTTCAAAAAACCAATAATTTCATAAAACTTAATTGCAATTAAAATCTTTAAATGCGGTATTGAAAAGTGATATTTTGAGTGACACATTTTAAATGCAGTAACTATAAATAAAATAAACCACTCAAATAATTTATTGCCACGAAATTTTGCCTTTAATTTCAATGAATGAAAGTGGCTTGCTCAAAATTTAATGCAAATAAACATTTTTTTTGGTTTCATTTTTATTATTATTTTTTTTAATGCTACAAACGGTAGCCAACGTGGAAGCGATATGAAGGTAGGTGTATTTTATTGCTGTGTCGTATTTATTTATTTCAAAAAACCAATAATTTCATAAAACTTATTTGCAATTAAAATCTTTAAATGCGGTGTTAAATAGTGATATTTTGAGTGACACATTTTAAATACAGTAACTATAAATAAAATAAACCACTCAAATAATTTATTGCCACGAAATTTTGCCTTTAATTTCAATGAATGAAAGTGGCTTGCTCAAAATTTAATGCAAATAAACATTTTTTTTGGTTTCATTTTTATTATTATTTTTTTTAATGCTACAAACGGTAGCCAACGTGGAAGCGATATGAAGGTAGGTGTATTTTATTGCTGTGTCGTATTTATTTATTTCACAAACCAATAATTTCATAAAACTTAATTGCAATTAAAATCTTTAAATGCGGTATTGAAAAGTGATATTTTGAGTGACACATTTTAAATACAGTAACTATAAATAAAATAAACCACTCAAATAATTTATTGCCACGAAATTTTGCCTTTAATTTCAATGAATGAAAGTGGCTTGCTCAAAATTTAATGCAAATAAACATTTTTTTTGGTTTCATTTTTATTATTATTTTTTTTAATGCTACAAACGGTAGCCAACGTGGAAGCGATATGAAGGTAGGTGTATTTTATTGCTGTGTCGTATTTATTTATTTCAAAAAACCAATAATTTCATAAACCTTAATTGCAATTAAAATCTTTAAATGCGGTGTTAAATAGTGATATTTTGAGTGACACATTTTAAATACAGTAACTATAAATAAAATAAACCACTCAAATAATTTATTGCCACGAAATTTTGCCTTTAATTTCAATGAATGAAAGTGGCTTGCTCAAAATTTAATGCAAATAAACATTTTTTTTTATTTCATTTTTATTATTATTATTATTTTTAATGCTACAAACGGTAGCCAACGTGGAAGCGATATGAAGGTAGGTGTATTTTATTGCTGTGTCGTATTTATTTATTTCACAAACCAATAATTTCATAAAACTTAATTGCAATTAAAATCTTTAAATGCGGTATTGAAAAGTGATATTTTGAGTGACACATTTTAAATACAGTAACTATAAATAAAATAAACCACTCAAATAATTTATTGCCACGAAATTTTGCCTTTAATTTCAATGAATGAAAGTGGCTTGCTCAAAATTTAATGCAAATAAACATTTTTTTTTATTTCATTTTTATTATTATTATTATTTTTAATGCTACAAACGGTAGCCAACGTGGAAGCGATATGAAGGTAGGTGTATTTTATTGCTGTGTCGTATTTATTTATTTCAAAAAACCAATAATTTCATAAAACTTAATTGCAATTAAAATCTTTAAATGCGGTGTTAAATAGTGATATTTTGAGTGACACATTTTAAATACAGTAACTATAAATAAAATAAAACACTCAAATAATTTATTGCCACGAAATTTTGCCTTT
This sequence comes from Tribolium castaneum, assembly GCF_031307605.1. Taxonomy (NCBI): domain Eukaryota; kingdom Metazoa; phylum Arthropoda; class Insecta; order Coleoptera; family Tenebrionidae; genus Tribolium; species Tribolium castaneum. The sequence continues at coordinate 5,996,825 of NC_087400.1, forward strand.
AATTTCAATGAATGAAAATGGCTTGCTCAAAATTTAATGCAAATAAACATTTTTTTTGGTTTCATTTTTATTATTTTTTTTTTTTTCAATGCTACAAACGGTAGCCAACGTGGAAGCGATATGAAGGTAGGTGTATTTTATTGCTGTGTCGTATTTATTTATTTCAAAAAACCAATAATTTCATAAAACTTAATTGCAATTAAAATCTTTAAATGCGGTATTGAAAAGTGATATTTTGAGTGACACATTTTAAATACAGTAACTATAAATAAAATAAACCACTCAAATAATTTATTGCCACGAAATTTTGCCTTTAATTTCAATGAATGAAAATGGCTTGCTCAAAATTTAATGCAAATAAACATTTTTTTTGGTTTCATTTTTATTATTATTTTTTTTGGTTTCATTTTTATTATTATTTTTTTTAATGCTACAAACGGTAGCCAACGTGGAAGCGATATGAAGGTAGGTGTATTTTATTGCTGTGTCGTATTTATTTATTTCAAAAAACCAATAATTTCATAAAACTTAATTGCAATTAAAATCTTTAAATGCGGTGTTAAATAGTGATATTTTGAGTGACACATTTTAAATACAGTAACTATAAATAAAATAAAACACTCAAATAATCTATTGCCACGAAATTTTGCCTTTAATTTCAATGAATGAAAATGGCTTGCTCAAAATTTAATGCAAATAAACATTTTTTTTGGTTTCATTTTTATTATTATTTTTTTTGGTTTCATTTTTATTATTATTTTTTTTAATGCTACAAACGGTAGCCAACGTGGAAGCGATATGAAGGTAGGTGTATTTTATTGCTGTGTCGTATTTATTTATTTCAAAAAACCAATAATTTCATAAACCTTAATTGCAATTAAAATCTTTAAATGCGGTATTGAAAAGTGATATTTTGAGTGACACATTTTAAATGCAGTAACTATAAATAAAATAAACCACTCAAATAATTTATTGCCACGAAATTTTGCCTTTAATTTCAATGAATGAAAATGGCTTGCTCAAAATTTAATGCAAATAAACATTTTTTTTGGTTTCATTTTTATTATTATTTTTTTTTAATGCTACAAACGGTAGCCAACGTGGAAGCGATATGAAGGTAGGTGTATTTTATTGCTGTGTCGTATTTATTTATTTCACAAACCAATAATTTCATAAAACTTAATTGCAATTAAAATCTTTAAATGCGGTATTGAAAAGTGATATTTTGAGTGACACATTTTAAATACAGTAACTATAAATAAAATAAAACACTCAAATAATTTATTGCCACGAAATTTTGCCTTTAATTTCAATGAATGAAAATGGCTTGCTCAAAATTTAATGCAAATAAACATTTTTTTTGGTTTCATTTTTATTATTTTTTTTTTTCAATGCTACAAACGGTAGCCAACGTGGAAGCGATATGAAGGTAGGTGTATTTTATTGCTGTGTCGTATTTATTTATTTCAAAAAACCAATAATTTCATAAACCTTAATTGCAATTAAAATCTTTAAATGCGGTATTGAAAAGTGATATTTTGAGTGACACATTTTAAATGCAGTAACTATAAATAAAATAAACCACTCAAATAATTTATTGCCACGAAATTTTGCCTTTAATTTCAATGAATGAAAATGGCTTGCTCAAAATTTAATGCAAATAAACATTTTTTTTGGTTTCATTTTTATTATTATTTTTTTTTAATGCTACAAACGGTAGCCAACGTGGAAGCGATATGAAGGTAGGTGTATTTTATTGCTGTGTCGTATTTATTTATTTCACAAACCAATAATTTCATAAAACTTAATTGCAATTAAAATCTTTAAATGCGGTATTGAAAAGTGATATTTTGAGTGACACATTTTAAATACAGTAACTATAAATAAAATAAACCACTCAAATAATTTATTGCCACGAAATTTTGCCTTTAATTTCAATGAATGAAAATGGCTTGCTGAAAATTTAATGCAAATAAACATTTTTTTTTATTTCATTTTTATTATTATTATTATTTTTAATGCTACAAACGGTAGCCAACGTGGAAGCGATATGAAGGTAGGTGTATTTTATTGCTGTGTCGTATTTATTTATTTCAAAAAACCAATAATTTCATAAAACTTAATTGCAATTAAAATCTTTAAATGCGGTATTGAAAAGTGATATTTTGAGTGACACATTTTAAATGCAGTAACTATAAATAAAATAAACCACTCAAATAATTTATTGCCACGAAATTTTGCCTTTAATTTCAATGAATGAAAGTGGCTTGCTCAAAATTTAATGCAAATAAACATTTTTTTTGGTTTCATTTTTATTATTATTTTTTTTAATGCTACAAACGGTAGCCAACGTGGAAGCGATATGAAGGTAGGTGTATTTTATTGCTGTGTCGTATTTATTTATTTCACAAACCAATAATTTCATAAACCTTAATTGCAATTAAAATCTTTAAATGCGGTATTGAAAAGTGATATTTTGAGTGACACATTTTAAATGCAGTAACTATAAATAAAATAAACCACTCAAATAATTTATTGCCACGAAATTTTGCCTTTAATTTCAATGAATGAAAATGGCTTGCTCAAAATTTAATGCAAATAAACATTTTTTTTGGTTTCATTTTTATTATTATTTTTTTTTAATGCTACAAACGGTAGCCAACGTGGAAGCGATATGAAGGTAGGTGTATTTTATTGCTGTGTCGTATTTATTTATTTCACAAACCAATAATTTCATAAAACTTAATTGCAATTAAAATCTTTAAATGCGGTATTGAAAAGTGATATTTTGAGTGACACATTTTAAATACAGTAACTATAAATAAAATAAACCACTCAAATAATTTATTGCCACGAAATTTTGCCTTTAATTTCAATGAATGAAAGTGGCTTGCTCAAAATTTAATGCAAATAAACATTTTTTTTGGTTTCATTTTTATTATTTTTTTTTTTTCAATGCTACAAACGGTAGCCAACGTGGAAGCGATATGAAGGTAGGTGTATTTTATTGCTGTGTCGTATTTATTTATTTCAAAAAACCAATAATTTCATAAACCTTAATTGCAATTAAAATCTTTAAATGCGGTATTGAAAAGTGATATTTTGAGTGACACATTTTAAATACAGTAACTATAAATAAAATAAACCACTCAAATAATTTATTGCCACGAAATTTTGCCTTTAATTTCAATGAATGAAAGTGGCTTGCTCAAAATTTAATGCAAATAAACATTTTTTTTGGTTTCATTTTTATTATTATTTTTTTTAATGCTACAAACGGTAGCCAACGTGGAAGCGATATGAAGGTAGGTGTATTTTATTGCTGTGTCGTATTTATTTATTTCACAAACCAATAATTTCATAAAACTTAATTGCAATTAAAATCTTTAAATGCGGTATTGAAAAGTGATATTTTGAGTGACACATTTTAAATACAGTAACTATAAATAAAATAAACCACTCAAATAATTTATTGCCACGAAATTTTGCCTTTAATTTCAATGAATGAAAGTGGCTTGCTCAAAATTTAATGCAAATAAACATTTTTTTTTATTTCATTTATATTATTATTATTTTTTTTAATGCTACAAACGGTAGCCAACGTGGAAGCGATATGAAGGTAGGTGTATTTTATTGCTGTGTCGTATTTATTTATTTCACAAACCAATAATTTCATAAAACTTAATTGCAATTAAAATCTTTAAATGCGGTATTGAAAAGTGATATTTTGAGTGACACATTTTAAATACAGTAACTATAAATAAAGTAAACCACTCAAATAATTTATTGCCACGAAATTTTGCCTTTAATTTCAATGAATGAAAGTGGCTTGCTCAAAATTTAATGCAAATAAACATTTTTTTTTATTTCATTTATATTATTATTATTTTTTTTAATGCTACAAACGGTAGCCAACGTGGAAGCGATATGAAGGTAAGTGCATTTATTTACTGAGGTATTGAATTTAATTTGAATTTTAATTGCCACAAATTGAAACGTATTGTGTATTTTTTATTTTGTTTAATATTGACAAACGTTGCTTGTTGTAACTTTCATGCAAATAAAGATTTTTATTGGTGTTGTTTTAATTTTTTAAATGTCTTGCTACAAACAGTAGCCAACGCAGAAGCCATAAGAAGGTAGGTGCATTTTTTTGCGTTTTATCTTGTGATGTGTTGATTTAATAGCTTGTGTGCCATATATTATACCGTATTGTGTATTCTTTATTCTGTATAATATTTATTAAAGTCGCTTGTTGTAACTTTCCTACAAATTAATTTTTTTGTTGGTTGTGTTTTTAATTTATTTTTTAGGTTTTGCTACAAATGGTAGCAGATGCAGTATAAAGGTAAGAGCATTTATTTAACGCCAAGTGAAAAAGCTTTGATTTTTGTGTACTATTTTTTCATTTCACAAACCAATAATTCCTTTATTCCCTTCATTTGAAATAATCATTGTTTACCTCATCCTTATATCCATTTTTCCTGGCAAGAATGCTCTAAACCTCCACGTGGTTCTTGCCGGACAAATTAGTTATTGACTAATTTGACCAATTAGAGCAATCCTTAAATATAACATTGTTGACTGTTTTTTACAGCCGTAAAATTATGTCGCTTGTTGTAATTTTCATGCAAATAAAGATTTTTTATTGGTGTTGTTTTTAATTTTTTTTAATGCTACAAACGATAGCCAACGTGGAAGCGATATGAAGGTAGGTGTATTTTATTGCTGTGTCGTATTTATTTATTTCAAAAAACCAATAATTTCATAAAACTTAATTGCAATTAAAATCTTTAAATGCGGTATTGAAAAGTGATATTTTGAGTGACACATTTTAAATACAGTAACTATAAATAAAATAAACCACTCAAATAATTTATTGCCACGAAATTTTGCCTTTAATTTCAATGAATGAAAGTGGCTTGCTCAAAATTTAATGCAAATAAACATTTTTTTTGGTTTCATTTTTATTATTATTTTTTTTAATGCTACAAACGGTAGCCAACGTGGAAGCGATATGAAGGTAGGTGTATTTTATTGCTGTGTCGTATTTATTTATTTCACAAACCAATAATTTCATAAAACTTAATTGCAATTAAAATCTTTAAATGCGGTATTGAAAAGTGATATTTTGAGTGACACATTTTAAATACAGTAACTATAAATAAAATAAACCACTCAAATAATTTATTGCCACGAAATTTTGCCTTTAATTTCAATGAATGAAGGTGACTTGCTGAAAATTTAATGCAAATAACATTTTTTTTTGGTTTCATTTTTATTATTATTTTTTTTAATGCTACAAACGGTAGCCAACGTGGAAGCGATATGAAGGTAGGTGTATTTTATTGCTGTGTCGTATTTATTTATTTCACAAACCAATAATTTCATAAAACTTAATTGCAATTAAAATCTTTAAATGCGGTATTGAAAAGTGATATTTTGAGTGACACATTTTAAATACAGTAACTATAAATAAAATAAAACACTCAAATAATTTATTGCCACGAAATTTTGCCTTTAATTTCAATGAATGAAAGTGGCTTGCTGAAAATTTAATGCAAATAACATTTTTTTTTGGTTTCATTTTTATTATTATTTTTTTTAATGCTACAAACGGTAGCCAACGTGGAAGCGATATGAAGGTAGGTGTATTTTATTGCTGTGTCGTATTTATTTATTTCAAAAAACCAATAATTTCATAAAACTTAATTGCAATTAAAATCTTTAAATGCGGTATTGAAAAGTGATATTTTGAGTGACACATTTTAAATACAGTAACTATAAATAAAATAAAACACTAAAATAATTTATTGCCACGTAATTTTGCCTTTAATTTCAATGAATGAAAGTGGCTTGCTCAAAATTTAATGCAAATAAACATTTTTTTTGGTTTCATTTTTATTATTATTTTTTTTAATGCTACAAACGGTAGCCAACGTGGAAGCGATATGAAGGTAGGTGTATTTTATTGCTGTGTCGTATTTATTTATTTCACAAACCAATAATTTCATAAAACTTAATTGCAATTAAAATCTTTAAATGCGGTATTGAAAAGTGATATTTTGAGTGACACATTTTAAATACAGTAACTATAAATAAAATAAAACACTCAAATAATTTATTGCCACGAAATTTTGCCTTTAATTTCAATGAATGAAAGTGGCTTGCTGAAAATTTAATGCAAATAACATTTTTTTTTGGTTTCATTTTTATTATTATTTTTTTTAATGCTACAAACTGTAGCCAACGTGGAAGCGATATGAAGGTAGGTGTATTTTATTGCTGTGTCGTATTTATTTATTTCACAAACCAATAATTTCATAAAACTTAATTGCAATTAAAATCTTTAAATGCGGTATTGAAAAGTGATATTTTGAGTGACACATTTTAAATACAGTAACTATAAATAAAATAAACCACTCAAATAATTTATTGCCACGAAATTTTGCCTTTAATTTCAATGAATGAAAGTGGCTTGCTCAAAATTTAATGCAAATAAACATTTTTTTTGGTTTCATTTTTATATTTTTTTTTGGTTTCATTTTTATTATTTTTTTTAATGCTACAAACGGTAGCCAACGTGGAAGCGATATGAAGTTAGGTGTATTTTATTGCTGTGTCGTATTTATTTATTTCACAAACCAATAATTTCATAAAACTTAATTACAATTAAAATCTTTAAATGCGGTATTGAAAAGTGATATTTTGAGTGACACATTTTAAATACAGTAACTATAAATAAAATAAACCACTCAAATAATTTATTGCCACGAAATTTTGCCTTTAATTTCAATGAATGAAAGTGGCTTGCTCAAAATTTAATGCAAATAAACATTTTATTTTGGTTTCATTTTTATTATTATTTTTTTTAATGCTACAAACAGTAGCCAACGCAGAAGCCATATGAAGGTAGGTGCATTTTTTTGCGTTTTATCTTGTGATGTGTTGATTTAATAGCTTGTGTGCCATATATTATACCGTATTGTGTATTCTTTATTCTGTATAATATTTATTAAAGTCGCTTGTTGTAACTTTCCTACAAATTAATTTTTTTGTTGGTTGTGTTTTTAATTTATTTTTTAGGTTTTGCTACAAATGGTAGCAGATGCAGTATAAAGGTAAGAGCATTTATTTAACACCAAGTGAAAAAGCTTTGATTTTTGTGTACTATTTTTTCATTTCACAAACCAATAATTCCTTTATTCCCTTCATTTGAAATAATCATTGTTTACCACATCCTTATATCCATTTTTCTTGGCAAGAATGCTCTAAACTTCCACGTGGTTCTTGCCGGACAAATTAGTTATTGACTAATTTGACCAATTAGGACAATCCTTAAATATAACATTGTTGATTGTTTTTTACAGCCGTAAAATTATGTCGCTTGTTGTAATTTTCATGCAAATAAAGATTTTTTATTTGTGTTGTTTTTAATTTTTTTTAATGCTACAAACGGTAGCCAACGTGGAAGCGATATGAAGATGGGTGTATTTTATTGCTGTGTCGTATTTATTTATTTCACAAACCAATAATTTCATAAAACTTAATTGCAATTAAAATCTTTAAATGCGGTGTTGAAAAGTGATATTTTGAGTGACACATTTTAAATACAGTAACTATAAATAAAATAAAACACTTAAATAATTTATTGACACGCAATTTTACCTTTAATTTCAATGAATGAAAGTGGCTTGCTCAAAATTTAATGCAAATAAACATTTTTTTTGGTTTCATTTTTATTATTATTTTTTTTAATGCTACAAACGGTAGCCAACGTGGAAGCGATATGAAGGTAGGTGTATTTTATTGCTGTGTCGTATTTATTTATTTCACAAAACTAATAATTTCATAAAACTCAAATTTGTGAAATTTGTGACGTTTGTGAAATTTTTACTTGTCAGCCGCGCATCGGCACCACGTTTTTCTTCAATAATCTGAAATTTTAAATCCGCCAATAGGATTTCTTTTTCCCGTAAAACACTAAGGCCATCTATCCGCATCATCAGTAAAACCTAATTCAGTGAGGGCTCGATTTGGCTATATCAGTTCGGGATGCCTGGTTATAAACAAACTTAAACTTTTGGCAGTTGATGCCGCCCGCTACCAACCGTCACTCTTAAAATAACTAGAAATTAGGGGAAATACGGCAAATTATTCGCTTAAAATTGAACAGAAAGGGTTTTGGTGAGTTTGCAACATTCAGCTGCATGTAAGTTGAGTTTTACGTTTCTGTAAGGTTTTTTCTTATATTTTTTCACTTGTATGACGGGATGCGTGACTAAATCAAACACCATTGTTTTTCGTTTTTATTTTTTTATTTACACCTAAATACGCACATCAAACAGTTAAACTAAACTCAACGTAAATAAATAAACAAATAAGTAACAACATCTAATATAGCAACATGCATTTGTAAAAGATGATGTATCAAACATTTATAAATTTGAATATACAGGATGTTTCGTCTAAACCCCACATTAGAAGTATTGGTGGTTCTAATAATGATTGTCATCTGAAAATTTGTATGCAATCAAGAGTTACCAATTTTTTAAATGACAGATGCCAGAAATTTTCAAAAAATCTCAAATATCTCGAAAACGGTTAAACTTAAGTATGATAAAAACGGACGTAAAATAACTCAATTAATACAAAAACGCAGTAAAACATATAATTTTCCATTTAAAACAAGGAAGTTGATAGCGTCTTCCGATATAACCGAAAATGCCGCCATCTTGAAAATATTTTCGTTGTGCGGAACTCAAGGGATTATGGCTGACTACCGACTTTCAAATAAATATCTTCATTAGAACTTTCAATACTTCTAATGTAGGGTTTAGACGGAACAGGCTGTATGTAGCCCTAGAAACAAATCTAATCGCTATCATCATCATTCCTGCTCCTGTTTAACGGTCGTTTACTTTCCTCATCTGATCCGTAAATAACGTCCTCATCCGAGTCATTTATCATAGAAAACGCCGGATTATCTTTCGTAATATCAAATTCTGTGGTGGGAGAAAAAATAAAGTATGCGCCTCGTGGTGAGAGTTTGCTTACCATGAACGGCCTTGTAAGCAGGCGAGTAGACGTACGCCATTGTATAAATATAAAAATTGAGCAGTCCGTAGAAAGACATGAATTGGGCAGAACTGTTGTAATGCGTTGATAATTGCGCTACGAAATTATCTTCAAGAATACCAACACCGAAACGTAGTACCGTAATAACGCAAGTTATTGCAATAACGACGATCATTAATAAAGTCAAAAACTTTAGTCGCAATCCTGAAAAACAATTATTTAAACGGCTAGTTAAGTTTATGTTACTTTTATTACCAAAAAATGGCATTGATCGCAATTCAGTGTAGGCCTTGAGTATCAAAATGGCCAAATAGACGAGATAAATGACCCCAAAAATAAAAAAGAACGCTTTGAGAGTCTGTAAAGTGTGTTTTAGTCGGTTGTTTAAGGTGGCTTAGTAAGTTACGTTAAAAGTGGGCGTGTCGACCACGTGATTATACGTGGGGTCTTGTAATTCGCTGTATTTCTCCCACGTGGCCAGAATAATGGCAGGGAGCCACAACATCCCCACTATAAACACTTTGGGGAAATAAAATGTCAGAATCCGCCTTTCATTCTGAAAATGCCAACTTTAGCTCACACAAGCCACTAGCTGCAACTTCACCTGTCTCAGTCCGTGGTAGATGCACAGCCAAAACAAAAGCAAAGCGCACAGAAACGTGGCCTGTGCGATGGCGTCGATCATACCCGGAATCCAGGAATTGACCAGAAACATCATCGGAAACACCGGATCTGTTTCAAGTTACAACCCAAGAACTAAAATCTGCTACTTACTGTTGTAACCCAGCAAAAGGGGGAGCAGTAGCGACATCCATTTCTGCTCGATTGACCAGTCGTACATGGGGTACTTGCGCAGGGTGCACGCGAACCAGCACTGGAAAAGAGTGCCGTAATGACGCTATTAAAGCACCCATTTCGATTATGTTAAATTGGCAACGTTTAAAATTTTTTTTCACAATTTGGTTAACAGGCCACAAAAGTTTGAACGGTTTCGACGGTTTTCGGACGTCTTATATCAAAAAAGCACTTATTTCGTCTCATTGTGTTATTAAGGAAGAGATTTAAGTCAAAAATGAAATTATTTTTCTCTTTTTGCGATTATTCGTAAGACTTATAGCTTGAAGGGCAATTATTTTGCGAAATTTCGTGCAAAATAAACCAGAAAATCAACAAAATAAATAAAAAAATGATATTATTCTGATTTTTAGAGGGTTATTTAAGCACATTTTTGAGATAAAAATTTCATCAAATCAGTCCCTTTTTGAGTATTTTCCTATTTCTTATATCCAGAAATATAATCACGTAAGTTTCGTCCAAAATAAACCGGAAAATTACGTTTTTCGAGCACAAGTTGATAACTCGCGTTTTTCCACAAAGTTTGCTAATCATATTGGAGCAAATAATTGATACATAAATTCAAGAATTGTATCTTTTGTCTAGAAGTGGAATTATTTCGTAGATTTTGTCAAAAATGAGTAGAAAATGCACCAAAATGGATAAAACATTATACAATTATCACTTTTTCACGCGTTATTTAATCGATTTTCTAACGAAACTAAACACTCGATTTATTCGGGAAAATATAAATACTGATAAATTAATAAAACTATAAACTAAGACTAAGATGACATTATCTTTTCCTTTTTTTGAGTAGCTTTCTAGGTTTTACAGCCGAAAATGCAATTATTTCGGAAATATTCGTCCAAATAAATAAGCCAAATAATTAAAAATTAAGTCAAAAATAACAATATCTTTCAATTTTTTGAGTTTTTTCGTTGGGTTTACAGCCAAAATGCAATTATTTCGCAAAATTCAGTCGAAAAATGACCAAAATAAATCAAAAAGTGTGGGATTTTTGCTTTTGGGCTACGACCTTATTGATATTTTCTATTTTTCTTTAAAACAGACCAACAACTTGTCAAAAATTAGGTCAAAAATTAAATTATCCAGAAATGTTATTTTGCAAAATTTCGTCCAAAATATGCAAGAAAGTCACCAGAAAATATCGAAAATTTTGTTATTATTGCTTTTTTTCAAACATTTCACTTTTTTAAAATAAACACCCACTTTTCTGAGAAATTTTGATGTAAAGCAATTTTTTGAATATCTTCGTAAGTCTTAGGACTCAAAAAACTCGATTATTTCACAAAAATTCTCTTCAATAAGCCGGGAAAACTTGATATTTTCTACAAATTTCGCTAAATCTGACCAATAAATTGATTAATTAGGTCAAAGATGACCGTTTTTTGAGTATTTTCGTACGTCTTATCGCCAGAAATACAATTATTTTGCGAAATTATTGTATTAGTTCGCTTTTTCAAGTACTTATAAGCATTTTTTTTTCAAAAATCATTGCTAAATTGAGCCAAACATTTAGTTTAAGTCAATAATGACATTATCTTTGCTTTTTTTGTGCGTTGTTGTAAGAAAATTGTTATTATAATTTACAAACTTCCAAGCAATGTTGCCAACTTAATTTTAAAGCTCAGCTTACCGTGACAATAAAGGTCGCCGAAAGGAAAATAAACCTGAACCCGATCTCGATTTGGGTAAAGGCCGGGTTGTAGGTTTTGAACTGGAACAAAACATTACGATTGGTTGGTTTAGAGCGACAAAAAACATACATAGAACGTTAATTGGTTGATTTCGTAACGTTTATGGAAGGCTTCCAATCCGTAAAAATTCACAGTTATTATGTAATGCGTATAATCCAGGAAACCCAAGTGGAGGACAACGAATTCGTCACATCTTTGATTCTCGCAAGTTAAGTGACGAGTTCTGAAATACTAACATGGAACCACCCCCGATTTGTGAATTGTTGGTTGCCTATCACCTATTTCTCGTGTGTTGGCCGTCGAGGATTGGCACAGGTTTGTGGTCCTCATCTACACCCTCAATTGTGACCGAAATGAGAAAACTCTTGTCGTAAGACTCGTCTAAAAAATTATTTTGTTACGTGTGTGTGTGTACAGGGTGCTGCATTTTTGTCCTCCGAAACTAAGAGGTTTAAAGACACATTCTTGGTCCGTTTTTTGAGAACATAATTTTAGTCAAAACCGCATCCCGCTATCGTTTTTTGTTTTCGACTTATAAACAAAAGTTGACATTTTAGCGAAATCTTAAAAAATTCATATCTTCCTTATTGCAAAAGATACACATTTGAAACAAAGACAGTATAGAGGCATTTTTTACAGAGAATTTAATAATGTTATCAGCGGTTATTTTTAATCATTCGTTTGGCTGTAATAACATAAAGTTGTATTTTTTTAAATAGGAATCATAGTTGGCTATGACATTTTCGAAAAGCTTATTTTTTTCTGAACTGAAAACAATATAAATACAATTTGATATTTTTAAATACTTTTGATAAAATATATATATAAAATATTTGAAAGTAGTTGGCCATGGAAAAATTATTTCACATAAACGGTGTGAATAATGTAGAAATTTTGTGAACGGTTATTAAAGTAAAAAATGTGAAATTATCAAAATTAGCTATTTTAAAGTTATTATCAATTGAACAAATATAAGATCGTCGCAGATCTTATATGTAAGCTTCCATATTTTTATTAATCGCAAAAATTGTATCTAATTATAATTTATTATGCTGTTTTTTAATTAATTAGTGTTCAAAAAACTATTAAATTATAAATACTTGTTGGGTAATATATTTTTCATAGTCTTAATTAAAAATCCAAAACTTTTTCATGGCCTACTATAAAGAAAAAGCAAAATATTGTTTTTTTTTAATACTTAAAAATAATGTATTACACAAATAGACATATGAAATCAGAGAAAAATAAGCTTTTCAAAAATATCACAGCCGCCTATGATTTCTATTTAAAAAATTAACCTTGTGTTATTACAGCTAAACGTAAGGTAAAAAAAATAACATGTCTTTGTTTCAAATGTGCATCTTTTATAAAAATGAAGATATGATTTTTCTTAAGACACTGATTTTCTCTAAACCTCTTAGTTTTGGACATGCAGCACCCTGTACACAATTTTTTCTACAACCGTCGGTGTTTTCCGTTGATAGTTTGGCAATGACCCACAATTGCTGCGAATAGGTGACTAGTGACGGAGTCTTCATTATAAAAGGGCCAGTCGCTATCGAATTACTGTGATTATCTTTACTTAACAATGTTTTAGCGTCGAGTTCAGTTGTACTTGTTATAGGAGGCCCAGCGATCCCTATGAACAGTGCAAGGCCAAAACAGGCAAAAAATGCTATAAACACCATAACAAACTCCCTCTTATGCATCGAATATAAGCGCATATAAACCGATCTGGAATTTCGCTCCTTGAATTTTTTTTTTTTGGTAAATTTAGACTAACCTTTCACATCGATCGTGGTGATATGCCGGGGCTATGTATTTATCAAATTCGCTAAACAAGTCACTGAATTGTGACAGGACGTTTCGGATTTTTAAAAGCCAGCCGCCGGAAGGCAAGTGGTAGGAATATCCGAGACCAACTCCGTCTAATTTTGCCATTTTTCTAGAAATGATTGTGAAGGGAAAATTTTTGGACGGGTTATTGATACGCACCTAGATTTTAATTTGGGATAAATTATTCAAGTATAAAGCTTAATCTAGATCAACTGATTTGTTGTAATAGGTAAAAAATAGTGTACCAACAGGTAATTTGTACAATACTGGAAGGTTTGCTCGCATGGCGGGTTTATTGATCTGCGCTAAGGCTAAACGCGACAAAGTGATGGGCAGTCTTCCAAATGTTGTTTCATGAGCATTTTGAACAAAAACTAGCGCAAAAATGTATTAATATAAACAGTTTTTCGAAAACTTTCCATAATTTTGTGAAAAAAAAACATCAATAAATTCTACCAAAAAATCTGATAATGCGTGACTTTATGTCCAAAGCTTCCAATTTTTAACACTTCAGGCCTTATCTTTTGATAAAAAAGCTATTAAGTAATATATGGTTATGTATAAATGAGATCAAAGCTGATCTATCTGTGTCAACTATTATAATTGACAAAGATAAAATTAAAAAAGGCTTTTATGCAGGAAATGTTTAAAAGTAAAAAAAAAGAATGTTTTCCATGTTTTTTAGGACAAAAAAACATCTTTGCTTACACACAAAACATTTTTTGAAAGATTCTATACGGTTTTTAAGGTTTTTTATTCAAAATTTCTTTTTTTCCTGTTTTTAAAGAATATAAAACTTTGGTTTCGGCTAAAAAACATCTTTTTGACCTTCGGCACACTCAGTCCGTGAACGTACAGATTTCATATCAATGAATAGATATAATTATCTTTATTTTATTTTTTTGTGCGTTTTTTTTTTAAATTCATCCTCCATCCTTGGGTAAAACTGTTGAAAATATTTAATTATTATTAAATGACAAAACAGCGCTTCCTGTAATATCAATTTTATTAAGCTCGTTTTATTATTAAGTTTTATTTATGCTGTCAATTATTATTATACAGGGTTGGGCAAAAGTATGGAACCAAGCGTTTTTTGCCTAAACTATGTACCTTACGAAAAAAATAATTAGTACATCATCAACTACTTTTAAAATGTGATTACTTTTCAAGAAAATTTTTTTTCGAAATTCCGTTTAGTTTTTGAGTTATCCAAAAAAATATATTTTTTTCAAATGGCACCCTACTACGGCGATTTTTTTTGGTAAAAGATTATGCTCTAAAAATCACCTCTAAATCAATAATTTTGTTTTTAAAATTGTGTAATTTTAATGAATTACTAAAGTTGTGTTCCGAGCTCAAGGTTTTTCAAAAATCTCTTCGGCCAAATTCGGAAAATCGTCGTAGTAAGCTCGGAACACAATGTAAATCAATTATTAAAAAAAACACTGATTGAAAAATAATATTATTAAATTAGAAGTCATTTTTAGAGCATAATCTTTTATACAAAAAAATTGCTGCAATAAAGTGCCTTAAAAAAAATTAAATAAGTAACCTTCAAAATAAATACAATAACATCTAAGGGTGCGCTAAAAGTATCCCGAAAAAAATTGAGAACAATTTATTATCTTAGGGGTTTATACAGGGTGAGTCAATAATGAGTTATTTCTGAATTTTTGTTAATATGCAACCAATAATACTGATTCCAGCTGACCAGATCGGTACTCATTTAAAAATTTCAAAATTTATCCCCAATTACATTGTTCTGAAGATAAAAAACCAATGTTGATTCAATTGATGTTTTTAAAAATTAGTCATTTGTCATTTGTTTCAAAAAACTTCTTGTACTCTCCATTAAAAAAGCAATATTATTTAACAATAACTGTTACTACTGTTTGGGTGCTTAAGTAAAATCAAAAAGCCCTTTATTATCAACTGTTTTCCAATTAAAATAAAATACTAGAAAAAAATAGTCTACCAATGATAACACTTGGTAAGTTATTCTCGTTTGTTTTTTTCCAAAATTATGGAGTAAAACTTAAAAAGGGGCAAATTATTAAAAAACTTATTAGTACTTAACTTTTATTAAAAAAAATAGGTACACTCAATCGATAATATAATTGGGATGAACCACCAACATGGCATCCTCCTCCTCCTGCTGATCCCTCCCAAGCCCCGTCCTCGTCAAGGGAATAATAACTTGATCCTAAAACCACCAATCACAACCACATTACCCCAAACCACCCAACTCACGTGATAAATCAACCGGTCTATAACTTTCTCAATCAACTCCTTCTTCTCCAACAACTCCTCCTCGGACTCAATATCCTCCGCAATCAGATTCAAGTACCACTCCACCAAATCACTCCTCCTGATCCCCTCCTCGTTCTCCTCATCCCTCCTCGCCTCCTCCCGTCGCATAAACACCACGATCTTGTTACTCAAAACTTTGTAATCCTCGAAACTCAGCTGCAACTTCTTCCTGATTGGTTGCGGCTCAGTTTCCTGAGTCATGGTTTCCGAGTCGTCCTCTACCATTGGCGCATTTGCGTCTTCGTCGAGGTGTATATCGGGTTGTTCCACCCTGATGATGGATTTATTAAGTAGGCGGTACGCCTCCTTGACGTGTTTTGGTTGGACTTCGTCGGAAATCTCCATCTTGGCCATGGCTTCCGCCAATCGGATCATACTTTCAAGTTGGCGTACTGTAATCCGCCAAGTTGATTTACCACTAGTTGTGGTGTCCCTCAACCTCAAATGGTTGTAGTGCCTCACAAGCAACTCCGCAGCCTCGGGACTTATGATTGGCTTAAACCTCCGCACGAACGAAATATACTGCAAAACCTCCTCTTTTGAGTAAATCCGGTCGAGGGCCTCCTCCACATTACTGTGCAAATCCACAATCTTCCGCGCAATAGCATAATCAATCACCTCATTACACTCATCAACTAGGATAAAAAACAAATCAAATCGGGACATGATTGGCGCACTTAGCGCGATGTTCTGTTGGAGCGACTTGGCGCGATCGTAGCGCCCTCCAATGGGATTGGCTGCAGCTAGGATGGAGGTGCGGGCGTTAAGCGTGGCCCGCACTCCGGCTTTGGCCAATGAGATCGTTTGCTGTTCCATGGCTTCGTGGATCGCGATCTGGTCACGTGGGTCCATTTTGTCGAATTCGTCAATACAGCAAACGCCATTATCGGCAAGCATTAGAGCGCCAGCTTCGATCACAAAATCGGAGGATTCTTCATCGCGCACCACAGCGGCTGTGAGACCTGCAGCCGAGGAGGCTTTGCCCGAAGTGTAGACAGAACGAGGGGAAAATTCCGAAACTTGTTTCAGAAATTGCGATTTGGCAGTGCTGGGGTCGCCCACTATGCAGCAGTTGATGTCGCCCCGAAGGGTTGTCCCTTAATTTATTATTAACAGTGATTATTTTTTATTAAAATAATAGAAATCCGAACAAGTGCACAAACAGAACAGCACAAAAACAGTTTTTTTTTTGGAACTAGAGCTGTACAGGGTGTCAAAAATATCACAGCCGCCTATGATTTCTATTTAAAAAATGTATATCTTTTATAATAAAGAAGATATGATTTTTTTTTAATTGAAATCTTAAAAAGTTCATGTCTTTCTTATTATGAAAGATACACATATGAAACACAGACATTATGCAGGCACTTTTTTACAGAAAATTTAATAATGCTGTCAGCGATTTTTTTAACCATTCGTTTAGCTAGAATAACATAACGTTTAATTTTTTAAATAGGAATCATAGGCGGCTGTGATATTTTTGAAAAGCTTATCTTTTTCTGATTAAATACGTCTATTTGTGTAACACATTATTTTTAAATATTTAAGAAAAAACAAAACATTTCGTTTTCTCTTTATAGTAGGCCATGAAAAAATTTTGGATTTTCAATTAAAACAAGTATTTATAATTTAATGATTTTTTAAATCCTAATTAATTTAAAAAAATATTTGTAATTAATAAAAATTATTTGTTGTTAGATTTAAAATGGCAAGCTTATATTGTCATTCTATTTTCTAATTAAACATGAAATGTCGGAAAAAGAAAAATCTCATTAATTATATAACTGCCTGTTAATAAAATTTTATTTTACCAAAAATGTCAATACAAACCCTAAAATCAAATCCCATCTGCGGTAAAAAAACACTAAACCACAAAAAAGTGTCAACAAACGGTAGTGACACATCGTTTTCAATTTTCTGCACTTTTTTATGTAATTAAAATCTGCGATGATCGTATATTTGTTTAATTGAAATTAACTTTAACATAGCTTATTTTGATAATTTCACATGTTTTACTTTAATAAGCGTCCACAAAATTTCTAGATTATTCACACCTTTTGTGTGAAATAATTTTTCCATGGCCAACTACTTGCAAATATTTTAAATATAATTTTTATCGAAAATATATAAAAATATTAAACTATATTTATATTGTTTCCAGTTCAGGAGAAAATAAGCTTTTCGAAAATGTCATAGCCAACTATGATTCTCATTTAAAAAAATACTTTATGTTATTACAGCTAAACGAGTGATTAAAAAAAAGCGCTGATAACATTATGTCACTCATTTTTTTTGTAAACCTCTTTAGTTAGGACGTAGAAAATGCACCACCCTGTGTAAGGTGAGTCTACACCATATCATCATATTGCAGCGTAATTAATTTTCCATCGTTTGGCATATTAATATCATTTTTTACTCAACTAGAAATATTTATTTTTGCGCGGACCAAAAAACTTGGGACACCCTGTATATTTGTTTCTTTGGTGATTAGTTTCCACCTATTACACATTTACTTTTTGTAAAGATGCATTAACGGACATTATTAAGTAACCTATCAAATATTCTAGAATATCGTTAAAAATATTTAAAGCCAAAAAATTTCGTGACATAATATTTCCAGAAAGCACAAATAGAATTTTGTCTCAATACACTACAAATGATAGAATTCTCCTTAGAGGTGGTTCTGTAATAGTGTATTTTTCAGAATAACGAAATTACGAACTGTTGACTGAAATTATTTGCTTCAGAAATGAATTTCAGCGATTCAAAAATACGTTACATGACGTAATCGTAATAAAGATCAATGAATCAGTTTGTTTCCCACTTTGTAACAATTCTTATATCACAGATTTTTTTTGTAACGTTGTATCCATATTTTTATACAATTATTATTGTGCCGTTTAATCTTATTCAGTTTGTTACTTGATGTCGTGGCATGCAGACGCCTCATAACATAAATAAAGAATTTTGCGGTTTAAAAATTTCAAAATCGTTGAAAAGTGCGTGCCGATTTCGGTTAGTGTGTGCTAATGAAATAGAATACTGCAATAGTATTTTTAGAAAAGTTAAAGTTAAATAAATGTCAACTTAATTCAAATTAGTTTAATTCAGAATTATAATTATTTCGTTTTCTCATTTTTGCGTTTATTTTGTTTTTAATTTATTTTTAATGTCTTGCTACAAACTGCAACAGAAAAAGATGCTACAAAGGTAAGTGTATTTTTTTTTGTTATTTACCGTTAAGTGAGAAAAATTGATTTTTGTGTTGTATTTGATTTCAAAACCAATAATTCCTCTATTCGTTACATTTTCTAATAAACATTTTTTACCTCATTCTTATTTAGTTCATTATTATATCAATTTGACAAATTTAGAGCAGTCTTTATATTAGATGTATTGCTGGTTGCATTTACAGGCGCAAAAATATGTATTTATTTAAGATGCAACGTGATATTTGTAACACAACCACTTTCCTTACAGGAATAACTGCAGTCTAGCATTCATTTAATAACTGGTCTTTTTTTTTATTGATTTTATTTCACATATTAGCGAAATGTTAAGTAAAAATGTTACAAAATCTTGCAAAAATGCTGTAAAATTTAATTTTCAACTTATTTTTTTATTTAACATATTATTCAATAAGAATCGTTGATATTTAAAAAAAAATCCAATTTTTTCACAATAATCTGTCTTTTTTAATAATTGGTCCTTTTCTGTTGATAGAAACAAAAAGAACAAGTTTTAATTTTGTACTTGTTGACAACAGTTTCTGCGACTTCTTTTATTTTTTAAGGACTGTTGCCCTTAATAAAAAAATCCTCAACTTATGCAAAAATAATCTGTGAAATGAGTTGTTTCGACTTGTTTTGTTCCTAGTTTTTTGCATTCAGAACAACAGAAATAGTAAATGTTATTTAATTTTTTTCAGAATTTTCTAGCAAAAGAAATAACACTTAGCGTCCATAAGATATAAAGACAAGTCAGATTAGAACAAAGTTAGCAATAAACCAACCTTCAACTGTCGTCTTGGAAACTCCCCCAAACAGCATCAAAAGTATCCCCCTTTTGACCTCCTCATTCCCGTGAATACTCGGAAATAAACTATTGATGAGATTCTGATACAAATTCCTGTCGTGGCTCATCTCATACATGTGATTCCACTCGCCCTCTGTCATCTGCTGTCGCATAATTTCGGGAGTAATCTCATTAAGAGGCATCTCAATACCCCCAAATTTGGGGTTAGTGGGCTGAACACTACACGCGAGAAACGCCATTCTGTAATGAAGATCACGCACTCCTAGGGCTTTGAGACCCCTAACCCCTTCAGTATCGTCACCACCCTTGTGACGCGAGTTGATCTGAGCCTTCGCCCCAGGAAGAGCCAAAGCCCCCACGTCCGGGACCACGATGAGAGTCCCCGTGAAGTCATAACGATCGCCGGCCTTTTTCAATCATTTGTTTAGTAACATGAAATTAAGTTGGCTACAATGACTGACATGACCATCAATGTAGCCAACTTATTTTTTGGTGAAAAATTGTTACCTGGACTGTTTCCACATTTTCGGCTCTTAAAATCACCTCAACACACCTCGGAATGCACCCCCTTGGCAACTCGGCTTGAGTTTCCTGTATCCGGACTTTCTGGAAGTCCACAAATAGGGACTTGTCCACATCTAGCATAAAGCGTCTCCTGTTATTGCAAACAGGGTTGCGACAAATCGTCGGATTAGTAAACTGTGAATTTAGATTAATAAACAGCTCTTAAAACAAAAACAAAAAAATCTACCTTAAATTGTTGCTCAACATCTTTAATGACAGTTTGGCAATCCAAACAGACGAAAGTCCCCAAAATCAGTTCAGGGTGTACAGGGTGAGTCCTGATAACCTGTCCTGAGATCCGAATCAAAGTCCCAACTTTCTCAGTTTTCAATTCTCGTACTTTGTGTCTTGTTGGAACATCAACAAAGCTGATATAACACTCTTTATCTTTTTTCAAATCGCTGCGGTCTTTAACGAAATTAGAGACGGCTTGGCAAAGATAAGGGTAAATCCGGTAATACTCCTCGATAACGGTCGTTGCAAGATTTTGGTTATATTTCTCTAAATCTTCAAAACTGACTTCAATAGTGCTGCGCTCTTGGTTGAGGAGCTCCTTAGCCGGCTCCAAATACTTGATTTCGCCGTCCTCTTTAAATCTGGGGGCGCCTCATGTGTGATAATACCAATTGGGGGGTTGGTAAGGGGGTACTTACTCTTCTAAGAAATCCTGGAATAATTTCTGGCACCTGACACCGATTTCATCCTGGTGTTGCCTCTGGCCGACCTGGACGTTGGCTACATCCATGTTTTAGCGATTTAGAACGAAAAATTCGGGAAAAACAGAGTAAACAATAACGCAAAAAAGGCGGGAAAGTGACTACGAACATAACCATACATTTTTACCCGCCAGACGGGTATCTCTGTTACCGATGGAAGTAACTAACAAAGCGGCCTCTAGCGAAATGTTTTTCAAACTACCAAATTAGCGGAAAATTTAACTTATGGTCTGAAACCGCCACTCTATCATAAATATTCAAGAATTTCGAACGGTAATTATCTATTTAGATTACATTTCTTTCTCTCAGTTTGCACTAATTTATCAATCACGAAGGAAAAAAACGCTTATTAAAAAAATGAAAATGGGAAACTTTTTTTTGCTTTTTTTTTATAAAATCTAGAGCAAAATCAGATATCGCTTACAATAATCTATTTTTTCGTCAAAATTCAAAGCTGTTCTGGATTTTGATCATAAAGACAAAAGTCGTATAGCAAAACGGTTTGATTCAGTGAATTCTACGGCTGGTTTTATGTATTCTACCAGCTTTTCACAATATTTTGAAATTTTCTGCTTAAAATTTAATAATCGAGGCACTTACCTTTTCAAAAATTAAAAAAAATTAACTCACTAGCAAAATTTTATAAACTTTTCTATGCCTTTACATAACCCACGGAGTTGTTGAAAGTACAAAAAAGTCAATAGGTTCGATATTTTAAAGTTTTTTTCCCATTTTTTCGAGATTTTTGTCGGAAAACGAAAATATTTTTCATGTAGTAACTTTCGAACTATTCGAGATAACCTTATGGAAGTTTATTAGCGTTGGAAAGCTCTTACAATTATCTATCTTTTAAAAAAAAAACATTGTTCTTTGGCTAATAATTTTCAAGAAAATTCCAAATAAAGGCAGAAATAGATAAAATTAAAAAAATTATAACTCTAAAAAACTAGTGGTAATTTTGCGATTTTCTCAAAGCCAATTGCTTTGATTTTTCTTATAAACACCATTTTTAACATTTGTATTTGTGAAAAGTTTTTTTTATTCCTGATTACAACGATGTATTACATAATATGAATGAATCTTACATGATAATTAAAATTAAGAAAAAAGCGTTTTTGCAAAGAGTGCTTTGGAAAAAACGTCAAGAATGATGTTTAACAAACTATATTTTGACAGTTCTATCAAACATGCGAGCAAAGTATTTATAACTTTAGGAGTAAAATTGTAGCTTATCATGTCTTAGTTTTTAAATAAGTAAGCTTGGCGGAAATGTGAAACTTTCAGATCCAAATTGAATTAAACCTCTAAAATCTAGTTAGCTTAAAAACAAAATTGTTGACGTCTTCCCCAAAGCACTCTTCGCAAAAAAGCTTTTTTTCTCCATTTTGATCACCATGTAAAATTCGATCATATCATGTGATACATCGTTGTAATCAGAAATAAAAAGACTTTTCAAAAATACAAAAATCGAATATACCTTTCCAAGAAAAACCAAAGTTGAGTGTTTGAAACGCAGTCAGGAAGAACGCCTTGGAACTTCCTATTTAAAAACGTCTAGTTTTTAGCTTTCCCTTGAAAAAATTAAAATTAAAAATTTCTGTTTTGTTTAATTATAAAAAAATTAATAATAATTATAAACCTCGTATTCTTATAATAACAGATGGAGGTCGAAAAACGGACACTCTGTATAAATAATTAAAACAGGCACGTTTTGGTAAACCTTTATTTAATAAACTTTACACTGAGTTACATTAAAAATGTTAACAAATCCTATTGTAAATAATTATTAAACATAGTCCTCGTGTTATTGTTATTTATTGATACAACATTGCTCGAACAACATACAAATATATCTGAACCTTAATTTTGATTGTCTACTTACAAACAACGTTGATAATTTTATTAATATTACGTCAACAACTCACTAGACCCATAAATATGTGACATTGTGCGATATGGAGGGTTTAGGTATCACATTCATGAATCTAAGTATAATTTAATATTTTTTTAAGTAGTAAGTTTTTAGTAAATCATTTAGGATGCGTGTGCGTCACACGGCGCCAATTTCAAATATAGTTTGATTAGTTTGATTGTCTTAATTGTTTGATTACAGGGTGGAACAAAATTGATGATGTAGGAATCCCTCAGTGTGATCTATTTTCGCCTAATTGCTTAGTTCAAACAGTTAGTCTTCGAATATACCCTGCCATGACTTACTAAATAAACCTAACATTCATCAAACGACTATTTTCACTTCGCACTTTATATAAAAATGTTTGTTTTTTCAACTACCTAACACTAAATATACACTTAAGAAGTCCGATTTTTCACCGTCGAAAGTGATCTAATTGACAAGACTGAGCGCTCAAATCGGCGATGAACTGCGGGACTTCTTATGACCATTGAGCTGATATTCATTTAACACAGATTCTAAACAAACTGACAAAGAGCGAAAGGGACTTTGAGCTTTTGACGGGTGTGTTCAGTCTTTTTTTTTTGATATTTCGGTGGCAATGGGTCGAAAAGTCGGGGTCGGCAGAAAGTTTCTCATTTCAAAGCGACAGGGACGGTTAAGTTTTGAAGGTGGTTTGGGTCGTCGAAGGAGTTCATTAGTTCTTCATTTTCTTTGCGAACTGAAACAAGCATTTGGCAAAGTCATAAAAAATATTGTCAACAAGGTGTTAAATTTGCTGGGTGTAATGCATACGTAACTGTAACGAACGACCAATAAATATTAAAATATTGCATAAGGAAGGATGTTTCATAAACAAGGTACTATTTCGGTTCCGATAAAATATAAAAATTGTGAATTATGGATTTGAGCAAAACATTCCCCACATATTTTCATTTTTTTGTTTCAAAACTTTAACTACAGGGTGAGTCAATAGTAGGTTACTTCTGATGTGTCCTAAGATGCAACCAAAAATACTAATTGCACTTACCACTTGGAATTAATTAAATCGTCACTAGTTTCTTTTTTTTAATAATAATAATCCATAATGAAATTTTAGCAAAACTGTCAGGACAAACTTAAAACTACCTAGAACAATGTAATTTTAGATCAAATTTATTTTTTTTAACGACTATCGATCTGGACAGTTGAAATCGGTATTAATGATTGCATATTTATAGGAGTTAAAAAAAACACTATTGACTCACACTGTATATTTGATCATAACTGAAATAAATAAGTAGCATATGGTAAAAAATCAGTTAGTAGTACTTTTTCAAGTGTATACATTGGTAAAACTTTAGAATTTTTTCAAGCGCACTTCCATAGCAGTTTGGAACCGATATAAATTGTTAAAATAAATACTTACGTTAAATTGCATTATTTTAGTGAAATCAGAGTGATTTATTTATTTTACTTTTACGACACCTGTGTTTTTTTAAAGTTAAATATATTTTTTTCAAGGATAAATTGCTTTCAAGATAGCGCATATATTTAAAAATACGTTACCGACAATAACAATTAGATCCCAGTTTTGAGAATGAATTAGAGGAGATTAAAAATATATTTTTTTTATTTTTCTGTCACGCTGATAAATTGTCACTTATTTAAATCTAGACAAATACTGAATATTGAACTTGGAACAGACATTAACTCAAAAGAAACAAATTATTACTTTAGGTTTTTCTTTTAGATAATTTTTTATAGTAAATTTCCAATATAAGCGAAATAAATTCAAGTGTGGAAAAAACTTGACGGATTCAAATTAATGTTGCAATTTTTCATTAAGATTAATTTTTAAAAACACAAAAAAAATTTTAGATAAAAAATTTTGGAATTTTTTTCAAATAAACTAAAAGCGCCAATTGGAAGAGAAGGAATTTGTGACAAATTTTTTGAGATTGTCAGCCAAATTTCCAAAATAATTAACTCACAACATGGAATTTATATTATAAGTAATATTTATCAAAAACAAATTTTCCTTCGAGTAATAATTTAAAAAAAAAGATTATTTTTTGAGGTAAAACAAAACTATAATTTAAAAAAATAAATAATACACAAAATACAGTTATTCAAAGCAATTTTGATCATTTACTTCAGATAAATTCTAATTTTTGCAAAGAAAATATAAAATTAAGTACTAATTATGATAACTTTGCATTACATAATACTATAAAAATTAAAAAACAAAACTACTCGAACAATAAAGAAAGCAAATACAAAAATTTCAAAAGGTGTCACCTGTCAAATTTCAAGGCTACTATGATTTTTTGAAAATGATAATTAAAAAATAGTTATAAAACAGTTTTTTTAAATGAAAGGGCTTTGTTTTTTCGATGACAATTAAAAGAACATCAATTTTTATGCTGACTCTTGTTAACATCTTCTATATCTACCGCTTACAGTATTTAAAATAATCGCAAAAAACAGAAATTTGGCTCATTATTTTCATTTTTAATCAAGCAAACTTTTGAAAAATACGATAAAATTGTGCTATTAATTAAAAGAAATATACTTTTTGTTCACAATTTTTATTCAAGAAGTTCAAAATTCGATGACAGACTGACTGAGTTACTGTACATAATTCACTTAGTTATAATAAACCATAATTAAATATTCTTGTTACTTGTTACTGCTTATTCAATACTAAACCAGCTAAAAACTAAATAAAATATTGAAGTTTGACAATTATTAATCATTTTACAAGGTCTACTTGATTACCTATAAAAATTACGAAGTAAAATTCGTTTTTTGTGATTTTTTTCAAAAACTGTAAGAGATAGGTATAGAACGTGTTGATAAAAGTCACCATAAATATCAATATTCTTTCGATTGCCGTCAAGAAAATAAGGTCGTTCCATTAGAAAAAACTGATTATAGCAGTTTTTTGAAAGCCATTTTGAAAAAATCATCCTAGCCATGAATTTTGACAGCTGACAATTATGAAAATTTTAGAAAACTTTTCAAACTTTCGGTTATCGAATGCAAAAAAATATTCACTTATTGCAAAAGGTCCAAGGGCTGTGATATTTTAGATAAACCCTTGCAAATAAAAATTTAAAAAAACTGACACCAACAAGAGGTAAATTTTACTCAGCTTGAAAAGGTGAATTCAAATATGCAATAAAAATGTGTGGTTACTATTTAAAATTTTTGTAGTTCTGAAAGCTCGGCCATTTTGAAAATATTTTAGTTTAACTCAAAATGGTCGATTTAGATCGTTAACAAAATTTTAGAGCTCTAGTTGCATTAGAAGTTAATAACTTAATCACCCTGTAGTGTCGTGTATTTTCGACGTAAAATCGCTGGGATGAATAAATTTATACTCGATTTGCTGTAATGCAGCTTTAATTATTTTTCCACAATTTTTCCGAATTTTAATTTAAACAAAACATGTTTTATAAACCTCCCAAACAAAAAAATATTATTGAAACCTCTCATAAACATTCCTTTCAAACCCATCCGCCGCTAATTCTGTTTGTATAAACCTCCGCCACCGTCCAAAATTAGTTCCCCAAATCCAAACAAACCGCTAATCCCCTAGCTTTCCGATCATCTCCAGATGCCCACCCCCAGATACGTACAATTCCTCCCCGTCTCCGGCCTGTGTGTCAGCGTCACAATCACCACCAAGACGCACGAAAACAGGATAAAAAGAAACGTCCCCGCCACCACATAAACCGTCAACTTCCGTTTCCGCTCGCGCGCTTTTTGCTCGGGCGTCATCCATTTTTGGGGGCGGGAGGCCCGCCGCCGCCGGCTGGAGGCGGCACTGCTCCTGCGACTGCTTTTGCGGCGGGCGTGCTCGTAACCGCTGATTTGGCAGCTGTTGCGGTGGGGTCGGGGAGGGGGGTTGTGCTGGAGGGTGTCGAGGGAGTGCGACCGAAGGGGTTTGGGGTCGTCGATGAGGAGGTTGATCTCGGGGAAGTCGAGAGATGGGACCTGGTGGGTCGACATGGCGGGAGCGACTGGAGGTTTTGAGGAGTTGAGGCGGAGAATTGGGGGCTATTTATAGATGGGGGGATTGGGAGGAGTATGGCTTTGGTGAA
This sequence comes from Tribolium castaneum, assembly GCF_031307605.1. Taxonomy (NCBI): domain Eukaryota; kingdom Metazoa; phylum Arthropoda; class Insecta; order Coleoptera; family Tenebrionidae; genus Tribolium; species Tribolium castaneum. The sequence goes on from NC_087400.1 coordinate 6,023,919, forward strand.
AAATTAATAAGGGGAATGTGGTTTAAAGTTTGTTCATTATTATTTTAAGGTGTTTCTTGGTGTAATTAGGCGACAGAACGCCACAGGTTTAGTTATTTTAAAGTAAAAAAAAATTAATTATATTTCTAGAGCTTTTTTCAAAAATAAGTCCGACTGATAGAAATAAATTTTGACTGGAGTTTTGAGAGTTCGTAAAAAAATAATTCCTGCTTGGGGGGCCTAAGATTCCCAAAAAACATTTACACTTTAGCACATATCTCTTTCATGTTCATGTTCATGAAAAAAGGTAGTTTTGTTAGAATTTTAACGTATAATTGCAATAAAACCAATGTATATCTAAAAGACAAAATTTGTTTTAATTTGGCAAATATTTAAAATTTTGCTACCAGAAACAAAAGTTTGCGGTCAAAGAAAAAATGTTGTATTCAACTCGTTACTAATCGCAACAATTGTAGGCACTCACTCAATTTTGCTCAATCGTGCCTTAAGCAGTATTATTATTAACAAATTACGAGTAGTTTATTAAATAACGATTACATACAAATAAATGTTTTGTTTTTGAGTTATGCGTATTTTTGTTATTACACAGCGACCAGCTATTTTTTTTAATTGAGTTTAATTTAAATAATTACAGGGTGATTTAAAAGTACCGTACAATCCTTGACAAAAAATTATTGTTTGAGCTTTTTTTCACGATAATAAGTCTTCATACTTAGTTAAAATTTCAAGATAATTTTTTAATGCTTTAGATCATATTTTTTTGACTTTAGTTAACGGAAACGACAGCTCTTGTAACAATTTTATTAATGTGTAATAATGTGCAAAAAAATTAAAAAAGGAAACTAAAGACCAACAATTAATACCGTTTCTAAAGAAAACAAATTAATAATATATTGCAAAAAAAACCGAACGTTTTTTACGAGAGTTTGTCCGACACATTTAAATCACCCTGTATGTACACAAATAAGTATGTTATTAGAAAAATTTGTATAACTAATTTATCATTCCAAAGTAAAAAGTAAGGAAATAAAACAAGTTGCGAAATTTTATTATTAACTGAAATAGAATATACTATATGCGAATCATTTTTTTGTGTTTTAGCTTTAAGAATTTTTTTTAAGATTTCTATGAATTATGTTATTTCTGATTTCGAATGGTTTTTATCAATTGTGGTTTAAAAAACTCTTAAATATTTGATGTAAAGTAAAAAATAAATAAATTTCTAGATGAAGTCGCCGAGAACTACCAATGTAATAGTTTTAAGAAGGATTAGGTTTTTGAAGAAGAAGAAAAATAATATTATTCGTTAACACATAATAACGTGATTGATTTACTTTTATGTTTTATTTTTTTTATAAATCAAATTAACGTTGGTGTGTCAATAAATAATAATTATTAAAAGTTTAGGCATAATAATGTGCCAATTAATACTTTAACAAATCCAGTGGTCAATGTAGCCGACTTAAAAAAAAATAATAAATTTTGAACAACATTTGTAATTTTGACAAGAAACTTATCATTTATCTTAAAAAATTAATTAACTAATTGCCTAGTTTCATTCAGAATTATTTTTAAAACTTAGCGTAAAGTTTCCTGCCTCTTTCCTTCTTGGTTCCAACTCAATATAAATTTCATATTTTAATAGCTACCTTTTTGAATAGTCACAATTTTTTAAGTAATGATTAACGAAAATATTTTCAAAATTTGTAATATTTTCAACGACTTTGTAGTATTTTAAATGAAAGACTATATTTTTTATTGTGTTTTTGAATTATTTAGGTTATTCTAAATGAGCTTTTGTCAACCTTTTTCTACCTACTTTGCAGTTTTAGAAATACATATACTCGTAGGTAGTTTGTATTTAAGCTTATGTTTCTTTGGATTTGCAACTTTTTATTCAAATACTAGTATTATTTTTAAATACAGTCAAACCTTGATAACTCAAATAGTTTTCATCAAAATTCGTGCTATTTTAAGGTAAATTGGCAAATTATTTTTTTCTATTTAGTAAATTATGTTTGGGTACTCGTATTTGAAATTTTCCAAATCTGATCTAAAAATTTAGGTTTTGTTATTTTTTTTTAAATATAAAAATACCAAATAAAAGATTTGAACTTATTTCTTCAAATGCTTAAATACGATTCCAAGTTTTTAAAAATGAGAGAGTTATTGATCTTTTAAGGAGAAAACAATTAACAGGAAAAGGTAATAATAATTTTTTTATCTGATCACGTAAACGAATTCAACGTATAAAAAAATAAAAAAAATAAAAAAAACAAAATCATTTTATTCTCTCGCAATCAAAAACTAAAAAATAAGCTCTCAAGTTACCTCGATTGTTACAAATTCTTAAATAAATTGCGTAAATTCCGCATTTTAACAGGATTTAGAGACGATTTAGATGCGGTTGAGCTAGAACAAGGGAACAAATATTTACAACTATTTTGCTGTGGGTTTGTGTTTGTTGCAGCTGAAATAAATTGGCGTGTTTGTGGTTGGGTTCGGTTTGTTGGCAACGCTAAATACACCAGTTTAATTAATTGTGTTATTAGATTACACAAAATGCTTTGAATACGAAACGGTTCCTGTGCTGTATCTAAGCCTGTGTCTTCAACTTTAAGACCAACATTTTTTGTTATTACAATAACAGTATACAGATTAACAAAACCCAAATGTTTAAAGTTAAGTTTTCGGAACTTTAAGCACCTATAACTCATTTTTTAAAATAAAATGCCACAAGTTTTATTTCATTAAATCGTAGAGAATTTAATTCTGCATCGATTTTTATTTGCATTCTCTAATAACTTTTTGTTGGGACCATAGGTCTTTTCTCATAGGTTGTCAAAGAAACGAGAGAAAAAATGTGAAAAATTAAAGTTTTTTTAACCAACATTTTGTGAAAGTATTTTGTTTTCACGAGATGGACAACACAATTTTGAACAGAGTTTGTTGTTTATTTAATCCGAAATATTTTTATGACCAACTATGCAAAAATAGCTGTGGTTATTAAGAAATTTTCTACAATTTCAAAAAAATCAACATAACTTGAAAATTATCAGAGATAGGTAAAGGGAATGCTAATACAAATCGATGCAGAAAAAAATTCTCCTCCCTCTCATAAAATAAAAATTGGGACGTTTTATTTGAAAAAATTAAGTTATGGGTACTTGAAGTTGTCCAAACTTAACCTTAAAATTTTTAGGTTTGTTAAATTTTTTTCCAATTTTCAACACACTGGAGAGCAGATATAGGCTTTCTCTTTTAATTCTCTAAATATTATTTCAAAATCTTTAAAACTAAAAAATTTACCGATTTTTTAAGTGAGAGGTGCAAATCTAAAAATTTTCAAAAAATCTTAAATTTCTCGAAAACGGTTAAACTTAGGCTAAACTGCTAAAAACTTTCGGTTTTTACTTCGGTTATACCGGTTATACCGGAAGTCGCTATCAACTTTCTTATTTTAAATAGAAAGCTATGTTTTTCACTGCGTTTTTCGATTAGTTGGGTTATTTTAAGAAAGTATTTTTATATTTAAAAAAAAATAACAAAACTTAAATTTTTAGATCAGATTTGGAAAATTTCAAGTACGAGTACCCAAACATAATTTACTAAATGGAAAAAAATAATTTGACAATTTGCCTTAAAATAGCACGAATTTTGATGAAAACTATTTGAGTTAACAAGGTTTGACTGTATTTAAAAATAATACTAGTATTTGAAGAAAAAGTTGCAAATCCAAAAAAACATAAGCTTAAATACAAACTACCTACGAGTATATGTATTTCTAAAACTGCAAAGTAGGTAGAAAAAGGTTGACAAAAGCTCATTTAGAATAACTTAAATAATTCAAAAACACAATAAAAAATATAGTCTTTTATTTAAAATACTACAAAGTCGTTGAAAATATTACAAATTTTGAAAATATTTTCGTTAATCATTACTTAAAAAATTGTGACTATTCAAAAAGGTAGCTATTAAAATATGAAATTTATATTGAGTTGGAACCAAGAAGGAAAGAGGCAGGAAACTTTACGCTAAGTTTTAAAAATAATTCTGAATGAAACTTGGCAATTAGTTAATTAATTTTTTAAGATAAATGAAAAGTTTTTTGTCAAAATTACAAATGTTATTCAAAATTTATTATTTTTTTTTAAGTCGGCTACATTGACCACTGGATTTGTTAAAGTATTAATTGGCACATTATTATGCCTAAACTTTTAATAATTATTATTTATTGACACACCAACTTTAATTTGATTTATAAAAAAAATAAAACATAAAAGTAAATCAATCACATGTTATTATGTGTTAACAAATAATATTATTTTTCTTCTTCTTCACAAACCTAATCCTTCTTAAAACTATTACATTGGTAGTTCTCGGCGATTTCATCTAGAAATTTATTTATTTTTTACTTTACATCAAATATTTAAGAGTTTTCTAAACAAGCACTTAAAAAAATTGACAAAAACCATTCAAAATCAGAAATAACATAATTCATAGAGATCTTAAAAAAAATTCTTAAAGTTAAAATACAAAAAAAATTATTCGCATGTAATATATTCCATTTCAGTTAATAATAAAATTTCAAAATCTTTAAAACTAAAAAAGTTACCGATTTTTTAAGTGAGAGGTGCAAATCCAAAAATTTTCAAAAAATCTTAAATTTTTTGAAAACGGTTAAACTTAGGCTAAACTGCTAAAAACTTTCTTAAAATAACCCAACTAATCGAAAAACGCAGTGAAAAACATAGCTTTCTATTTAAAATAAGAAAGTTGATAGCTACTTCCGGTATAACCGGAAGTGCCGCCATCTTGAAAATATTTTCATTGGGTAGAACTCAACGGATTGTAGCTGAGTACCAACTTTCAAACAAATAATTTTATTAGAACTTTCAATACTTCTAATGTGTAGTTTAGACGAAACACCCTGTATTATTGGTAGCTAAATTTTTACCCATATCGTCTATAAGAGGGGCCATCCTGAGCGTAATCCCCACCAGCAGCAGGCACATAAACAGCAACAAGAAGGCAGTTAACACAATCGTCATCCTCGCCCTTTGGGACAGCTCGTCATCGTCCAGATCCTTAAAATCGTTCACTTGCACCGCCACTGCCGTCATCTTCATCTGCTTCCGATGGTGTTTCCTCCGTCTGCGCTTCTTCCTCTGTGCTCTCTTCACCGTTCTTATCGCCGCCACTTCCTCCGGGTCCAAATTCTCGTAATCGTCGATATTGAGCGAAATAAAATCATCATCGACGTGAATTTGGCTACAACTACTAACTTGTAGTAACAAAATAAAAATTTGCACCGGTGGTTACATTTCGTTCGGGTTGTTACGGCAGTAACAACGCGCTCCTGGAGGCTGGTCCCGGTGCAAAAAACCGAAGTTTTCGTTACCATCCTCGTCACTGAACTGGAGAGAACGTCCCGCTTTGGGGCGCGGCGAGCTGGGGGAGGCCTTGCGGTGCCCTAAAATTGGAGCCCCAAAAGTGAAAATTTTGTTTATATTCCAGCGAGTTAAAAAAGTTTATTTTGATCTTTAAATGTTAAAAAATTATTAGTGAATAATTATCTGCAAGAAAATTTGATGTGTGACTTTTGGTTTTTAAATTATTAGAAAAAAAAATGGAAATTTGTAATTAATTTTTGTTTTAATTTTTTTAAGCGAAAATTAAACAAACTAGACGTTTTTAACTAAGACGTTCTTCAGGCATAAGGAATCTAAGCCTGGCATCGTATTTTCCAAGGCGTTCTTGATGTCAGACACTCAACTTTGGTTTTTCTTATAAAAGCCATATTCGCTTTTTGTATTTTTGAAAAGTGTTTTTATTTCTGATTACAACGATGTATCAGATAATATGATCGAATTTTACATGCTGATCAAAATGGAGAAAAAAGCTTTTTTGCGAAGAGTGCTTTGGAGAAGACGCCAACAATTTTGTTTTTAAACAAACTAGATTTTAGAGGTTCGAAGGTTCGCAAAATAAAACAAGACAGAGTTATAAAAATTCTGCTTGCATATTTAATAGAACTGTCAAAATTTAGTTTGTTAAACAATATTTTTGACCCTTTTTCCAAAGCACTCTTTGCAAAAACGCTTTTTGCGTAATTTTATTCAGCATGTAAGATTCGATGATATTATGTGATACATCATTTTAATCAGGAACAAAAAGACTTTTTAAAAATACAAATGTCAAATATGGCGTTTATAAGAAAAACCAAATTTGAGTGTTGTAACTCTGACATCAAGAATGCTTTGGAAAAAAAAATGACAGATTTAGATTTTTTGTAAAAAAGTGCCTAAAAGATGTTTTACTCAAAAGCGCTTAGTTCTTTTGATTTTTGCTTAAAAAATTAAAAACGAAAATTAAAAAATTTTGATTTTTCTTAATTATTCAAGTACTAAAAATGACAAATTAAATTTTCTTTCACACGACTATTCAGCATAAAAATGCGTAACTTTGCCCTAATTTAATCGACCTCTTTTAATCATGGTGGAGCTCGAAAAACGTACACCCTGTATATTGTTAATAACTCTTTACTGTATTGGAGTGATGATTATTTTGTAATTGATGCAAATAATATTAAAAAAACATGCAAAGGTCAAACAAGAATATAAAGACAAGAGAATTACAAAGGCAAAAAAACAAACACCCGTTGAAGACCAAAGAGACTAAAATAATGATGATATTTTAATTTAAATCCTTAAAAATAAATTAAATTGTCATAACTGTTAGTGACTCTGAGAACGCTAAAAAGCGGAGAAAAATTCGGACTAAACCTTAAGCTCAGAAGAAGAAAAATAAAAATAAAAAATGACACACCTAATAAACAAAAATTTCCTGACCTGAACCTTTTAGACCTCATGGTAAAAATAAAGTAGATCAAGTACATATTAGTAAAGCAATTGATAAAGAAGATACAGTAAAAGATAACGGTAGTATTTCAAACTGTAGTTCAAAAAAATATATTAAAATAATGTCTGGACGTCAAATAATTCCGAAAATTTCTCCTATTTTTAGAAACATCAATAAATAATAATTAAAAACACCAGTTTATTTCGTTTTTAATTTTTAAAACTCCTCAATTAATTATTATTATTATTCTAAGAAGAAAGCTGAAAATATAATAAAAAAAAATAAAAAGAACTGCAGTTTTCGTTTAGGTGGGTGGTATCAAAGGCGGATCCAGAGAGGGGGGGAGACAGGGGGCCATGCCCCCTCCTCAAACATCAGTTTTAATTTTTTTAATAATAGGCTAATTAACAAATATTTTTTAAATAATCACATTAATGTTTTTTTAATGCACATTTATAAATAAATTAATAAATACATTATTTATTTCTAATGTGTTTCTGCCACTTTGATTAGTTTCAGTATCAGAAAAAGTGTTTGATGTTTTTTATCACTAAAAAAATACAACTTTCTGGCAACGTTTCGATTTTAATTGGATACGAGCATAAAAAATAATTGAAGGCCTGAAGAAGTTAAATTAAAATCGAAACGTTGCCAGAAAATCGTATATTTTTAAGAGATAGTGCAAAAAACACGAAATTTTTCATATAATGAACATAAATTATTGTCACTTAATGAAATACTTATTATACGAAGATTCTCGAAAAGTGAAACAAAATAATAAACGTTTCCTTATTGTAATTCGTGCTTTTGTTAGACCGTTTTGTTAATGTTTTATTGCTTCCATATAACAGTGGAGATTAATGTCTTAATAAACACATAGGCATAAATCACAAAAGAAATTGTAACGCATTTCAGTTTTAAAATAGTTGTTCTGGCAAAAATCACAGAAATACAAAAAAAGTTTTAACTGAATTCAATTTTAATTTTGTAATGAACATATTAACGAACGTAATTCGTTGTTTTGGAATTTAATGATCGTTTTTTCGTAGTTTTAAACAAATATGTAATTCAAAAACGTTTAGTTAGACGTTATAATTGCCAAATGGGATGACTGAATAATGCGCTTAGCCTTAAAACAGAATTACTTACTATTGAATTTTCCTGTAAATTCTGTTTTAGTTAATAGAATTTCGCAAACTAACGGTTAATTTAATCATTTGTAAAGCTAATTGAATGACATTTTGATCCACTTTTTCCTGCTGTTGAAGATATTAGAAAAAAAACTAGAAAAATATAACACAAAAAAATGCTGTTTATGGAATTAGAAGAAAAAATGTTAAAGTGTAATAAATTTTTTAAAAAGCTCGTGTTTTCGTCAAAAAATCAATTTGTCAAGTCGCTGGGACAGCCAGCTTATTTACCTGATTTTTCGTGTCGTTTTTGCGAGTGGATCGATGTGATATCGTCTTTGTCTTTGGAAGACACCGTCGAGGTCGAGTTGCCTCTCAGTTTGTTGAAGAGACTCTTCGGACTGGAAGTGATGCTTGAGGATTTGCGTTTGGCGTTTTTCAGTGTCTCGACTTTGTTCTCGATCAAAGTTTTGATGACGGCCTCTAGTCTAGCCGCCTCCAAGCTGGCGTTTCGAGGAAGATCGATGCACAAGTCTTCGGTGGATACGGCCTTATCCGTCATTGTAGACTGTCACGATGAGGTCATTTTCGCTCGATATTATTGGCTAAAATTGAGAGATGAGGGTGCTGCGATTAATTGATATCGCTTGTGGATATACGCGTATAATTGGAATTGATGGGCTTTGATGCTTGCGGACATGGATTTTTCAATTAATTTCACTCAGTTTGAAAATTATTTAGTTATTGGTCCGTCACATAAAACAGCAGTGCATAAACAGAAAATAAAATTCAGATTTTAACAAATCATTACTTAAAATTTTTTATTTATTAACTATTTTTCAGTAACAAAAGCCAGAAATCTAATATTTGACTCAATAGTTAATACAGGTTGTCCATTTTTTGAACTCCACTATAGGGATTTCAATTATTATAAAAGATATGAGGTCGGTTAAATTAAGGTAAAGTTGCGCATTTTTATGCTGAACAATTATTTGAAAAATAAATTATGTTTAATTTTTAGTTTTTGAATTATTGAAAAAAATCAAAAAATTGTCATTTTTGTTTTTATTTTTTCAAGCGAAAACCAAAAGAAATAGACACTTCAAATTTTCTTTTAGATAATTGTTTACCATAAAAATACACAACTTTGCTCTAATTTAATCGACCTCGTATCTCTTACAATAATAAAGATCCCCATGGTGGAGCTCGAAAAACGGACACCCTGTTTGTAGACAAAAATTTACTTATATTTCGAAAAATATTGCCCTAGCGTATCAGAAACAACGTTATTTCTGCCAATTCCGAGCGATTGAGCTCGTTCTAAAGCCAGAAACTCTATTTACTTATAAGATTTTGACAGAAAATTGTCATTTTAGGTCTGAATTACGTTTCCTCAGCCAATTCAGATCGCTTTAGTATGCTTGTGATTCCGAAACTTTTTTATTTAAAAATTGGGGGTATAAAGGATGTTTTTTTGAATGATTTATTTGTTTTGATCAAAAAACTCATCTATGAGTAAACATTTTAATAAAAAGAAAGTCGTGACTCTAGGTCTGAATTGAGTTCATTCTAGAAGTTTTGTTAGTTTTAGTTTTTGCTTTAAAAATCAAGGAACTGATTTCATATTTGAAATCACTTTGATTATTTTTCAACCTAAAGTGATTGGAAGTGTCGGTTGCGCTATTTTAGCAAATTTTCAGCAATTTTTTATACAAAGACCATTTATTGTTCAAGAAGATTTAGCCACAAAAACAAAAATTTATTGTTTTAGGTATACATTATTTCCGCTAATTTTTAGAAATATTGAGCTCAAATTGTTGTTTTAAACGTAAATTGTGTTATTGTTGCCAATTTAGATAGCTTTAGTTTCCTTCTGAGTCAAAAAATTACTACTTTCAAAGAACTTCGTTTTTTCAACCTCTCTTATGAACATCTATTACGATTTTTTCTAACATATCAAAAAATTAGGTCTAAATTTCGTCCAATTTTGTGCAATTTAGCTCGTTTTTGAGACAGATTGGCAGATAAATACGTATATGTTTGTCTCAAAAATGAGCTAACCTGCTTGAAACAAATCAGTAAATATTTATTTTTTAAGAAATTGTCTTACAAAAATAAAATCGTTGTTTTAGGTTTAATCAAGTTGTTTTAATCACTTTCAAGCTATTTAGCTTATAAATTATTTCAAAAAATCTTCATTTTGAGACTAATTTTTGTGAAAACAAGACCGAAAATTGTCGTTTTATGTTTGAAATGAATGAATTGGCTAGTTTTTGGCACAAACTCATTTTTATCAGATTTTGGCACAAAATATAAAAAAATATAATCGTTTTCAGTCTGAATTGTGTTACTTCAGCCAATTCTGAGTAGAAAATTGTTGTTTCTTGCTTAAATCATGTTATATCAGCCGCTTTTAACTATTCCGATTGTTTTTCAACCAAAAATTTTGTTTCAAATCGATTTACTGAAACAGAGGTTAAAAATCGTAGTTATTTAGCTACAATTAAATTATAAATACAATTGAATTGTTCGAAACTTATTGTTTTTCACGAGATATGTCGAAAACAGAACAGAAAATCTTTGGTTATTTAGTTTTTTTATTATTTTAAGAAAATTAGCTGAAGAAAGACATAAAATTGTCCTTTGTTGTGTAAATATTTTTTTTTTCATTGAATTCCAAGACTTCTGAGATAGCAACTAACTTATTTCAATGTAATGTAAAAAAAATAAAAAATTCGTAGCGTTAGGTTTGAATTACTTTATTTCACTCAATCATAATAACAATGATATCAGTCATCAATATTTGAACAACGACATAATGTTTTCTCATAAATAAACAAAAATTGACGTATTGTATTGCATTTATTTATTCATTAATCTTTTGTCTAAATTACTCCCATTAATGTTAAGAAGAGAAAAATAAGAGTAAATATGTACTTTAATAAAGCAGAAACAAATGACAATCAAATAAAAAATATACCTTCTAGTGCTTTTTTTAATCAATTTCAGTCATTTTTATTAACTTTATAGAGTAATCATTTTAGAGTTAGATAAAATAAAAAATTAATTAATTAAATTTATTTTTAGTTTTCAAAAATAAATATCTAAACCCTAAATTTACATCAGAATAGAACGAAATTGTCGTATTTAAAAAAATCAGGAAATCACCTTTACAACATGAATTGCCTTCTATGCTAAGCTATTTGATTTGCCATTGAACTAAAAAATAGTTCATGTCAGATTATTATTCCAAATTTACTTTTGTTGTCTTTCTTACGAGTAATATTTTTTCATACATTTTTCTATTTTATGGTAATTGTATTTCAGGTACTGAGGTAGGTACTTAAATAAAATTCGAACACGTTTATGTTATTTGTTTATTCATCACTCCGTCTAATTAATGTAAAAAACAGCAACTTCTACTTTATATTCAAGAGAAATGTTAGACACGAATAAATACTTTGATAAAGCTGAAACAATTAATCAGACAAATTTGCCTCATTTTTTTTCCAAATTTACCGAAATTAGAAGGCGAAAATTTATAGTTATGATACCAGAACTTGACAAGACGATATTATCTTGTGTTTTGAGTAAAAAAACACTTAAGAGTTTGCGATTTTTTATATTCCATAGGTACCATCGGGCACTATAAGCTGAGAAGAGAAGTTCTTCAGACTGTAACAATTAATTAACCCCATATCTATTTTTTTTTCAATTTACCGCATTTTCCAATATTTGTCCAAGGAAACAAAACGAAATTGCAAAACCTCCACCTAGGACAATAATTAAAACGCAGCGTAATAAATTTTTAATATCATTTTTCTGTAAAAAAAATTGAAAGAATGTTTAAACCGTTTTGTGTTAACTAACTGGAAATAAAAGAAGGGAAACTCCAGTAACTACTCCACTGAGGACGTAGTAAAATGTGGGATAATACAAAATGTCATTGAGGCGTTTAGCAAACCTACAATAAATTATTATTATCATTTTTTTTAATAAATAGTTTCATCATACTTGAGCAAAAATTGGTGTTGTTGTATACAAAACTTCAACTCTTTTGTTACAAAATCCTGATAATTGTCGTTGTCCAAAAATAATTGCTCATCATCTAAAGCCTCTAAACGTTTATTTAACATAACACATTGGTTATGCAAATGCAGAACCATGTAAACTAAACACAAAACACAAAAAATTACAGTTAAAGCAATGTGATAAAGCGACGAAAATAAAACGAAATAAAGCAAAGTGGTCCACTTATCGACATAATCCTTGTAAACTCTGACTGTAATAATAATTTCGTATTCATCTCTGTACCAGGGTAAGCCCACTGTGGCACTAAGAAAACCCACAACCAACAAAATATTTTTCCCCAGTTTTAAAACCTTGGCCATTTTACTGAATTTATTAAAATGGTCTTGTCCCACAACGTCCAGAGACCACAAATGAGGGAAAATTTCTTTGTACAAATTCAAAAATTTGTCCACATAAGTGTACATTGTGATATAACTAGACCACACCTGTAATTATTTTTTTCACAAAACTGCTTAAAAATGAATTTATTTGATCACAATGGCACAACCACTTGTGTATCCGGCGTATTGGCCGTTTAGTAACTTCCATTCATCTTTTGTGATTATTATCACTGCCACGAAAACACTTTGTAAGATGATAAAACCGAAATAAAAATAATTCAAAATGACCAGAAATTTGTTACTGATGATTGTGTTCGGGACTAGCATCAAGTTCAATAAAACGTCGTCTGAAAAACTGGATAAAAAATTATTGTAGGAATTTGTCGTACTTTGCAAAATTGGTTTGATTTTGTTTTTGCGAATTGTCCACTCAAATGGCATTTTCAAAATAGGGTTTTTGGACGTTTAGAGGACGACTGAAGCCACCGGAGAGATTAAATATTTACTGACGAGTTCCTAATTAATATGATTGTATACTTAATAATTAATACACGTGGTTATGTTAAAAAAAATATACCTACAGAGTGACCCAGAAGTGTAACTTTGTGTAAACTTGCAACAGACATCTTAAAAAAATCATATCTTTTATATTATAAAAGATACGCGTTTAAAATAAAAATGAAAATACAGGCACTTTTTACAGAAAATTTAATAATGTTATCAGCGGATATTTTTAATCGTTCGTTTAGCTGCAATAATAACATAAAATTTTATTTTTGAAATATGAATCATAGGTGGCTGTGACATTTTCGAAAAGTTATTTTTTTTTGATTTGATCTGTTTATTTGATAATACATTATTTTTAAATAATTAAAAAAACATAACATTTTGCTTTTTTATAGTAGGCCATGAAAAAAATTGGATTTTTAATTAAAACTATAAAAAATGTATTATCTAACAAGTATTTAAAATTTAACGATTTTTTAAACACCAGGTAATTCAAAGACAACTTCATAAATAACAATTACATCAAATTTTTGCGATTAATAAAAATTTTTTGTTTTAAAATGGCAAGCTTACATTGTCATTTTATTTTCTAATTAAACATGAAACGTCGGGAAAAGGAAAAACTTATTAATTGTTTGACTACCTATTAATAAAATTTTATTTTACAAAAAATGTCAATACAAACTCCAAAATCAAATCTCATCTGCGGTAAAAAAATACTAAATCATAAAAAAGTGTCATCAAATGGTAGACACATCATTTTCAATTTTTTTCACATTTTTTATGTAAATAAAATCTGTGACGATCGTATATTTGTTCAATTAAAAATAACTTCAAAATAGCTTATTTTGATAGTTTCACATTTTTTACTTTACAAAATTTCTATATTATTCACATCTTTTATGTGTAATAATTTTTTCATGGCCAACTACTTTCAAATATTTTAAATATATTTTTTATCAAAAGGATATAAAAATATCAAACTGTAATTATATTGTTTTTAGTTCATATAAAAATAAGCTTTTCAAAAATAGCCAACTGTGATTCCTATTTAAAAAAATTCAACTCTATCTCATTACAGCTAAACGAAAGGTTAAAAAATCGCTGATAACATTATTAAATTCTCTGTAAAAAAGTGTCTGCATAATGTGTGTATAATGCAACACCCTGTACATTACTCCCGCGTTTTAAGTAAAAGTCGACAATTTCCTGAAACTATAAGGTATTCTAAATTTTTCTGTTGCAAATTTTCCGGAAAATATTCATAGGCGACTTTGCAGTGATTTTTCATAACAAAAAGTTGAATAATTCCGAAATGAAAAAAGATAGACCCAAAATAATTTATATAAAGTTACATAGTTTTTTTACGTAGAATCTAATTATGAAAAAACATATAAGGTGTTCCATTTTAAAAAATATAACTTTGGTTCACCAAACACCCTGTGTATAATAAAAATATTTTTAGTTGGTGAACTTGAAGTAACGGAATCGCATTATTTCAAACAGTAAAAAAGTTATAAACCGATTACACACCTCTGAATCACCTTGTATTTTTGGTAAAAGTGACTGAAAATAACAAATCATTAGTAGAATGTGGTCCAGTTTATGGAAAAAAATTGTTAGACGTTACAAGTTCGATCACAAGAAAAATTTATTGTTTCCATTAACGCGAACAATATTTCTAGCTCTAAAAATAAACCGTCGTAAATTTAAAAAATTAATCTCCCACCTCGTGGCAATAAATTAAAATGACACATTTATTGAACCATTAACGACCAAACTTCCTCCAATAAATATTTATCCCGATTTGCATCCGTTATAAAATCATTTTACGTCTTGTCTATAAAAGAATGAATCAAGAAATGAAATGTCGGTATTTTTAGTCGCAAAAATCTAATTTTTAAACTTACATGAATAGCAAAACTGCCCTTATCACTGCCGTTTCACGAAACACCGAGTTAACGACCGCATAATGCGCGAAATGATTTGCTTGTTTTAGCCGATTTGTTTGTAAAAATCGTGCACTGATTCTCTAGCACGGACATAAACACAGTTTTAGTGGTGGTAGGTGTGAAATGAATTTGGAACTGGGATGCTGCGCTGGTTCGCAAAGGTGCCGTTTCGATCCGGGGTGGCGCTAAATGCACTCAAGCCCGGAGTCTTGCACCGCCAAACAGATTAATTTTACACGAATTCGGGCCAACATTTGTACATTACTATAAAGTAGCGAAAAAAAGTTACGTTGATAAATTGTTTGTGGCTTTTGAAACGCGTTAAACTTTAACAAAAGCTGGCCTAAATCACGCTTGGAAGTGAGTTATGAATGAAATCTGCGTTATCACGCCACGTTTTCGGCATTGTGTTGACAGTTTCCAACAAAAGTTGAGGAAATTTGCGTCGGTCGATGAGAAATTGATCTGCCAAGGAATAAAGAATGGCTATTTCGGGTTTGTTTACGCGGTTATTTCTGTTCTTCGGGCTCATTAATGACTTTAATTCAGTCGAAATCAGCAGTCACTCAACCGGATTTTTCGGCTGAAATGTTTGTTTTTCCATTTGAATGGGTTTGACAACAGGAGTTCAGGAGTTAAAATAATTATTTATTTAAAAAATTTTTGCACGATGTGCACCTGTCCGAGACCTGTCATTATAATAACACAAGTTTCCAAAATTGACCACCAAAACACTTTTCCATTTAACGCCTCTGATCTCGCTTTTGCGCCACTCATACGCCACTTGCTCCAAATCTGCATTTTGTAAATTTTTTTCAAAGTTTGGTGAATCGCTTCTGCTGATTTTTCAATCTAAAAAAAAAGAAATTCTTATCTACCCTTGCTGTTAAAGTCTTATTTTATTCTTTCAAAGAGTTGATAAAAAAATAGTTTAACATTTAATATATTTTTTTTACCTGTGTTAAACTTTCGTTTCCTAATAAGCCAGGAATTGGCCCTTTTTCTATTTCCCATTCCAAATAAACCATTTGATTATTTATAAAAAAATTTAAAAATTTGTTACTGAAACAAAGAGAATAAGTGCCCGAATATTCGGTAATAAAGGAATGTCCCCCATTCAGTTTTTTTCTTTGGTGGTGGATGACATGACGTTGGGGGTCAAGCAAAATAATGTCACTAAGGTGGTCACCCCTTTTAATCACCTGGAATATGACGTAAATCACAAATAATCAAATTTGGGGGAATTACCTGAAATTCAAATCTAGTTTCGGTATTTTTCTGAATCTCTTCGTAAAAACATTGCTCTTTACCCGACGCTAGGGCAAAAGTTAGCTCATAACAGCGGTTTTTTGGCAAAAATGTGAGCAAAAACAGCAAAAACGTACAACCTAACTGACGCATAATATAGTTTTGTTATCACGTATTGTTACGTGTCCTTTTGATATAAACATTATTAACCGGAGTTACTTATTACAAGTTTTAGGTTGAAATGTGGACTGATTTAAGTAAGGTAACTTACGTCTTACTGTTAAAAAAATTAAATTATTCAGAAATTATTGTATAAAAAATTGTTTAGGCAACCAGTAATAGAACTCGAAGTGTTTTATTAATATTAAGTTGTAATTTTTTTATTTTAGCGCGTGTTGTTACGTTAAATTATAGAAGTGTTTGCCAAGAGCAAATACTGTTTAGGGTATAAAAAATTATAAAAAAAATAAAATTCAAAAAATTTAATTCATCGATTGTAGCGCTGCAAGTGGCCATTGGTGGCACTACCACTTGTCAAAATTTTTTTCTGCCACGTTAGGTTATGTCAGCTCTTGATATGTTTAGCGCAATTAAGCCAAACATTTGATAATAAAAAAGTGACGTGTGTGGTGCTTCAATTACCGGCGAAATAATGAATACCCAAATTAGCTACAATTACTTATTTATTTTAGTGTTATCATTGTACACCAGTTATGCCACCGAACTGACTTTCGAATTGCCCGACAGTGCCAAAGAGTGTTTCCACCAAGAAATCCACAAGAACACGTCCGTCACGCTCGAATTTCAAGTAATTTCCAAGTGCTGGAATTGCCGAAAATTTACTTTTCTTCCAGGTGGTGACAGGGGGTCAGTACGACGTCGATGTCAGTTTGCAGGACCCCCGTGGGCAAGTAATCTACAAACAGATCAAAATGCAGTTCGATTCGCACACATTTACGGCGGAGCACACCGGCGTTTACGTCGTGTGCTTCAGTAACGAGTTTTCGACGTTTTCCCACAAGTTGGTCTACATGGACTTTCAAGTGGGGGACGAGCAGCCGCTGCCTGGGCTGGGCGAGCATGTTACTGTCATGACCCAGATGGAGTCTTCGGCTCAGGACATCCACAAGGCTTTGACCACAATTCTCGATTATCAGACCCATCACAGGCTCAGGGAGGCTCAGGGCAGGAAGAGGGCCGAGGATTTGAACGAGAGAGTTCTTTGGTGGTCGATTATGGAAACTGTCGCTGTTATCACAATAGCAGTAGGCCAGGTTTTCGTTCTCAAAAACTTTTTCACCGAGAGAAAGCCCTTCAATATTAAGTGAATCTTATTGTTTGAGTGTGTTGTGATTTCAGTTATGTATATAATACAATAAAGTCAGGGGTCAGTTCTCGTTTTATTTTAATTTTTGATCAAATCATATTTTTTTACGTTGCCCGTCTTCTTATTGTTATCAATACTTGTAAAAACTAAATCCAATAAATTGAGCCGTTTTATTTGATATTAAGTGGTTTTATTGCCTTAAAACATTTGATACAAACTTATCTGGACGACTGTATTTTTCGTTCCTAAATATCACAGCCGCCTTGTATTGATTCTGCTAGGGGGCGCTAATGCAGTTTGAGGTTATTTTAACCGTAGATAATTATTTGTTTTGCAACAAAACCAAATTTTTTGTGTTAACAAATGTCCCAACAGTTGTTATTTTACGTTAAAGCCAAACTTTAACTTTTTGTGAGCATGGCCAATGATTGTGAAAAACCTGGGGGCGCAGTTAAAAGGAGTGCTCAGAAGCCTGAAACAGGTAAAAAACTTGAGGAAGGCCAGGTTGTGGCGTAATAATTCAATTCAATTCATCACGATGGGGTTTTGTAATCGATACAAATTCATAAATAATGGGAAGAGTGTTTGCTAAAAACCAACATTACTGCACAAGTTGTTTCATTGTATTATGTTTGTGTAATTAATTAATACAGTTAATAACAAATCGCTGAATTTTAAATTTGGTGGCCAAATTGGCCGGGGTAAGTACCGCCAGTGTTGCCAACACTGTCTTCAAACTTGTTCTCTTGTTTTTTTAGAAATCTTCCAGTATATTTTTCTTAAGATTGTTCTCTGATTCTTTTATAGATCTGAAATCTGGACTTTCTTTAGACTTTGCGTTTATATTAAGTTTATTAACGTCTATCTGTAGGCGTCGTTTATGACATGACTCCTTAAAGTACAGTGTGCTTTAATGAATTTAGGGATATTTAGTTTTCAAGAGTTTCAACTATAATCCATGGACGATCGATTTCTTCTTTATTTATTAATTATTATTTATTACCGTCACCAACTGACAAAAAATTCCCTAGACGACAGAATTTTTTTTAAATAAGAAAAGGGAGGCTCAAAGTATAAAAAATAGCATAACATACTCATTTTATAAGGGTTTTGGCGCACGAATCCTAAGTTATAAACCTCATCTTTAGAATCTTTTTTAAATTCTTCTTCTGATGCTTCTCTAGTCTTTACAATATGTAATTATTTTCTAGACTACTCAAAATTATATTATAAACACTTCTTTTACACTTTTTAAATTCTCCTTTAGATCGTATTTTAAGTATTTTCAAAATTTTTTCATAGTTTTGTTTTGTATTTATGCAGATTTTTTTTAACGTTGTTTCTGTATTTGTCTCTAGATTTTTCTTAAGATTATTCGTTAAATCTTTTATAAACCGTTTCTGGATCTGAAATATTTTCTACACTCTACTCAAAATTATATTATAAACACTTCTTATACATTCTTCGATAGTTTTGTTTAGAATTTCTCCAGATTATTTTTAGCATTGTTTCTGTATTTTTCTTAAGATTTTTTCTTATTTTTTTTAAAGTCGTTTCTAGTTCATATATCTGGAACGAAATCTGTGAATCTTGACTCTTCTTTAGATTATTTTATAAACCTTATTTTCAGTATTTTTTTTAGATTTTTCTCTACCTGTTTCTTTACAATAATTATTATTTTCTTGACTCATAATTATTTTATAAACACTTCTCCATTCTTTAAATGTTCCTTTAGATCCTATTCTGCGTCTTTTCAAAATTTTTGGATAGTTTCATTTAGAATGTCTCCAAATTATTTTTAACATTGTCTCAGTACTCGTCTCAGGATTTTGTTAAGATTTTTTTCTGATTTTTTCTAAAGCCCAAATTTTTTATAGATCTGCAAATGACTTTAGAAGAATACAGAATTCTACATAAGAATCCAGATAAATTATAAATTTAGTTTATATTGATTTATGTTAAATAAATCTATTTCCAGATTCTTTTATAAATTTTTCTCTAGATTATTCTGTAGAATTGTTTGTACACCTCTCCGACATTCTCCAATTTTTTTCTAGTTTCTACTTTACGTTTTTCTAAATTTTTTTTTTTGTTTCGTTTAGGACTCTTCCAGATTATTCGTTAGCATTGTTTCTGTATTTTTCTTAAGATTTTTTCTTAATTTTTTTAAAGTCGTTTCTAGTTCTTGTATCTGGAACGAAATCTGTGAATCTAGACTCTTCTTTAGATTATTTTATAAACCTTATTTTCAGTATTTTTTTTAGATTTTTCTCTACCTGTTTCTTTACAATAATTATTATTTTCTTGACTCAAAATTATTTTATAAACACTTTTCCATTCTTTAAATGTTCCTTTAGATCTTATTCTGCGTCTTTTCAAAATTTTTGGATAGTTTCATATAGAATGTCTCTAAATTATTTTTAACATTGTCTCAGTACTCGTCTCAGGATTTTGTTAAGATTTTTTTCTGATTTTTTCTAAAGCCCAAATTTTTTATAGATCTGCAAATGGCTTTAGAAGAATATAGAATTCTACATAAGAATCCAGATAAATTATAAATTTAGTTTATATCGATTTATATTAAATAAATACATCTCCAGATTCTTTTAGAAATTTTTCTCTAGATTATTCTGTAGAATTGTTTGTTCACCTCTCCGACATTCTCCAATTTTTTTCTAGTTTCTACTTTACGTTTTTCTAAATTTTTTTTTGTTTCGTTTAGGACTCTTCCAGATTATTCTTTAGCATTGTTTCTGTATTTTTCTTAAGATTTTTCCTTAATTTTTTTTTAAGTCGTTTCTAGTTTTTATATCTGGAACGAAATCTGTGAATCTAGACTCTTCTTTAGATTATTTTATAAACCTTATTTTCAGTATTTTTTTTAGATTTTTCTCTACCTGTTTCTTTACAATAATTATTATTTTCTTGACTCAAAATTATTTTATAAACACTTTTCCATTCTTTAAATGTTCCTTTAGATCTTATTCTGCGTCTTTTCAAAATTTTTGGATAGTTTCATATAGAATGTCTCTAAATTATTTTTAACATTGTCTCAGTACTCGTCTCAGGATTTTGTTAAGATTTTTTTCTGATTTTTTCTAAAGCCCAAATTTTTTATAGATCTGCAAATGGCTTTAGAAGAATATAGAATTCTACATAAGAATCCAGATAAATTATAAATTTAGTTTATATCGATTTATATTAAATAAATACATCTCCAGATTCTTTTAGAAATTTTTCTCTAGATTATTCTGTAGAATTGTTTGTTCACCTCTCCGACATTCTCCAATTTTTTTCTAGTTTCTACTTTACGTTTTTCTAAATTTTTTTTTGTTTCGTTTAGGACTCTTCCAGATTATTCTTTAGCATTGTTTCTGTATTTTTCTTAAGATTTTTCCTTAATTTTTTTTTAAGTCGTTTCTAGTTTTTATATCTGGAACGAAATCTGTGAATCTAGACTCTTCTTTAGATTATTTTATAAACCTTATTTTCAGTATTTTTTTTAGATTTTTCTCTACCTGTTTCTTTACAATAATTATTATTTTCTTGACTCAAAATTATTTTATAAACACTTCTCCATTCTTTAAATGTTTCTTTAGATCCTATTATGCGTCTTTTCAAAATTCTTGGATAGTTTCATTTAGAATGTTTCCAAATTATTTTTAACATTGTCTCAGAACTTGTCTCAGGATTTTGTTAAGATTTTTTTCTGATTTTTTCTAAAGTCCAAATTTTTTATAGATCTGCAAATGGCTTTAGAAGAATATAGAATTCTACATAAGAATCCAGATAAATTATAAATTTAGTTTATATCGATTTATATTAAATAAAAACATCTCCAGATTCTTTTAGAAATTTTTTCTAGATTATTGTATCGAATTGTTTGTACACCTCTTCGACATTCTCCATTTTTTTTTAGTTTCTATTTTACGTTTTTTCAAAAAATTTTTTTAGTTTCGTTTAGGACTCTTCTAGATTATTCTTTAGCACTGTTTCTGAACTCTCCTTTAGATTAGTATTTTATCAATATATCTCTAGGTTTTTTTTTAAACTTACTAAAAATTTTTCAAACACTTCTTCCATTTGGAGAATTCCTTTTTTTTAAGATCTTACACTGCTTTTTTTCAAATTTTATTATACTTGTTTCGCTTATAATTCTCCTAGATGACTCTTTAGTATTAAAAACAAAGTTGACTAATTCAAAAAATGCATTTTTTTCCTTATTATCCTAATAATTATAAAAAAAATATTTGGAATATTGGGTAAAGTGAATAAAATGTAGCCAAATGCTTTTATTATAGTTTTATCTCTTTCTCTCTCATAAAATATTAAAAAAAAAACAAACAAAAAAAATAGGCGCAAATTCAAAATCGACTGGATGTTATTAAATTTTTAGGCGAGATGGCGTCTCCGGAGCCCAAGCGGCTCAAAGTGGACTTGTCTTTGATGAGCGACCAAAACCCCGTTTCAGTCCTAAACCAGTTAAGAGTAGGTTTAAAGTACAATTTTATCGAACAGCGGGGCCCTTCACACGCCCCGCTGTTCAAAGTCGCCGTAGAAGTGGATGGTCAGACTTACTACGGCGTTGGCGGTTCGAAAAAACTCGCCAAATGTAAAGCGGCCGAAGAGGCCTTAAAATCGTTCATCCAGTTTCCGAATAACACAGCGTATGCTGTTGGAGGAAACGGCACTAATGTCGATTTTACGAGCGATGCCTTCGAAGCCGAGAAAAAAGAAGGGCCCACGAAAAAAGTAGCGACTAAAGGGCCGGTTATGCTCTTGAATGAACTTTATCCAAATGTGGTCTATACGTGTGTGGAGAATGATGGAAGTGCGTATGCTAGGTTTAAGATGACGGTGACCATTGGGGACGAAAAATTTATCGGGACTGGTAATTAATTTGGTAATTTTGGTTTTGTGTTACTGGGGTTTAGGTTCCAGTAAAAAACAAGCGAAAAATGCGGCTGCAACCACCGCCTTAGCCAAGCTTAACTTAAAAACGAGTCTAAATGGAGATCAAAAATCAAGCGTGCTGTTGGAGGAACAAGAAAAAGCCGATTATGTTGGAAGGTAATGCTTTTATTTTTTTATTCGTAATATTTTAAGCACGTTTCCGACAAAAAAAATTGAATAATACTTAAAATTCTCGGGTGTCTAGGCATGCAACTCGCATACGCTCGTTGCATAATGACAGCCCTCGAACTTTGTGTTTTCGCACTATAACCAATAATTGTATAATAAGGCTGACTAACACGGAACTGGTAATGTTATTTGCTTGAAATAAGCTTTTCAGAAGGAAATTAATGAGAAACGTTATTTTCCAGCCTAGTATATTTCTTAGAGCCCCCTTAGTTTGAGATGATTTGTAGTTTAGTTTTATTCCGCAAGATGGGGTACAACAATTACGCTCATTTGTTTTTGTCTTATTTAATAAATAATAATTTTATTGTTCGGTGAAAATTGTTGTACTCTGCATGCGATGCCTCGCTAAAGGGTGCCGATATTTCTCCTAGTATCGGCCGTAAGGTGCTCAGAAATGTACCAAACTGTGGTGCTCTGGGAACAAGGCGTGCTCCTATTTTGGTAAGAGTTTGACTATATTTATTTTTATTAAAATAGGTTTTTCCCTATAGTTTGGTAAAATGTCTTCATACAACAGGCTAATAATTCAATGTTGCCAATAGATTTTTTGTTTCAGTCATTAAAAGTCACTTGGTGTTTTATATTTTTATCTATGCATGCGAAGTTTTTCGGAATCTTTTACAATTATTTGTAATTAAATTTAAATAATTTATTAGTTAGTATTAAGTCGGTGCAAAAAATTTTCTTACGTTGTACTAGAACATGTGGTTGTTTTCGTAAAAAAATTAAAAAAAATTGTCGCTAGTCCCAAAAAATAATAAAATAAAAACTAATAATTTAAATAAACACTATAAATTCAGCGTCATCTACATTTTTTTAAATAATTTTTTGCTCATCATTTAAGCATCATCTGGTTGGAATGACACTAGAGACCATTTAATAGTTTTATTAATCTTAATATTTTTAATTAATTCATTTTTATTATAACGAATTTTTAATTTTTTGTTTATTTTCAGAGAAATTTAGGGTGGCTTGTTTTTAATAAATCACCCTGAGGTATTGTGAAAAAAATCAAGTACTTATTGAATCGTAATTGCTGATTTCTGTGACTTTTAGTTCTTGAGAAATAGTAAAAAATACTATAAAGTCGTTGCAAAAAAATTTCTTACGTGGTACTAGAACATGTGGTTGTTTTCGTAAAAAAATTAATAAAAAAAATTGTCGCTAGTCCCAAAAAATAATAAAATAAAAACTATTAATTTAAATAAACACTATAAATTCAGCGATATCAACATTTTTTAAAAGAATTTTTTGCTCATCATTTAAGTATCGTCTGGTTGGAATGATACTAGAGACCATTTAATAGTTTTCTTGATCTTAATATTTTTTATTAATTCATATTTATTATTACGAATTTCTAATTTTTTGTTTATTTTCGGAGATATTTAGGGTGGCTCGTTTTTAATAAATCACCCTATATAGTGAAAAAAAACCAAGTACCTATTTAATCGTAATTGCTGATTTCTGTGACTTTTAGTTCTTGAGAAACAGTAAAAAATACTTTTAGCAGTCAGTCATCTTTTGTATGTTGTAATTGAAACGGATGTTTATCAACACAGAATATGTGGCGATAAATTGCAAGCGTAATTATTTTTTATTTGAAAAATTACTTTTTTATTTGGTAGTATGTTTTAAAGTAAGTTATATAAAATTTTCAATAAATTTTAATTTTTCTAAATAAGTAAATTTTGGCTCAAGAGTCACTTAGAATTGGTTGCAATTACGTATGTGAATATGCAGTAATAAACAAGTAAATAAAAAACAGAGTAATATGAATTTTTAAAATTATTGATTTCAATATAATATTTTTTATATTTCTTGTTTGTTATTGTTTAGGTAACATTCACTGTTTCCTTTTTGAACATTTTCCAGTTGTCTTGATGAAATAATAGTAAGTTTCTGACTCAAATAAACCACTAGAAGTGCTTGAAGTAAGGCAATTGACAGTTAATATTGTGTTTTTTTTTAAATAACAAAATTAAAACTTGCAAGTGCTATGCAATAATGTTTTACAAAAACAAAGTGCAAGCTTTCAAGGTTGCCTCTGGAATTATTATTAATTAGGTACCTACCTGCAGTTGTTTTATGTGCAATTGCTTCATATATTTTTTTCATTATTAAATTGTGTTTTGTTTTCCTTTTTCTTATTTGTCTTTTATTTTGTTGTGACATTGTTTTTGTTCCAAAGCGATTATAGTTAGTAACAACGTATGTTGTAAGATTTTATTTTGCTGAACATTGAAATTTCTATGGATTTTTTAAAACTGAACATAGGATAATACAAGGTGTTCAAAAATGGTTGTTTATCAAGACGACTATGGAATTCAAATTTAATGTGTCGTTTTGTTCAAATGTTTCTGGGAACTGTCATCTCTGTCCTTTGTATTAACTTTTTACTCTAAACGTTTAGCCGAATACTTAAAACAATCTCAAGTTTTTTTCTACTTTGGAAAATAGTTAATAGATTTTGATAAGTTAAACTAAACAAAAACAAACAACAAAAATAGAAAGTAGAAAAAAAAATAGTATATTACACTCGTTTTATAAGACTTAATTTAATTGTGGCACTAACTCTACTGGAGCACTCCTTCGTCGTGCTCCAAAACTCTTATAAAACTTGTATAATAATATACTATTTTTAATCTATCGATGTTAACAGATTAATCCAAGAGAAATTCGAAGCCCTCATGTCCACCGACCCCACCCACATCAAACGCAAAGTCCTCTCGGGCATCGTAATGACCCGTTCAACGTCCCTCCACGACTCTGAAATAATTTCAGTGACCACCGGCACAAAATGCATCTCCGGCGAGCACATCAGCATGAACGGGTGTTCCCTTAACGACATGCACGCAGAAATCCTCTCCCGCCGTTGTCTCATCACCTACTTCTACGACCAACTCGAGCTCATTGCAAACTCACAGCCCGAAAAATCAATCTTCACCCAACGTGAAGACGGCAAAGGCTACAAACTCAAACCGGGTCTAGACTTCCACCTGTACATCAACACAGCCCCCTGCGGCGACGCGCGCATTTTCAGCCCCCATGAGGAGAGCGAGGCGGTGGACAAGCACCCCAATCGCTGCTCAAGGGGGCAACTGCGCACCAAAATCGAGTCAGGCGAGGGCACAATCCCCGTCAAAGCCAGCGGGAGTTTGATACAAACCTGGGACGGGATTTTGCAAGGGGAGAGACTCCTAACCATGTCCTGCTCGGATAAGATCTGTCGCTGGAACGTTGTGGGGGTACAGGGGGCCCTCCTGTCCCATTTCATCGAACCGATTTACCTCAAATCCATCGTTTTGGGGAGCTTGATGCGCGAGGCGCACATGTACAGAGCCCTCTGTGGCCGGATTGAGAACACGATTCAAGGCCTACCGCCCCCATTTCGGCTAAACCGCCCCTCGATGTATTTACTGACTTCGAGTGAGACACGGCAGCCTAAAAAAGCGCCAAACTTTGCCGTGGTGTGGGCACAAGGTGATTCTAGACCGGAAATTGTTAATACAACGGTGGGAAAACCCGAAAATGGGTTTTCGAAATTGTGCAAAGTCGAGTTGATGAAGAGGTTTGCGCGATTAGTTGGGAGAATCTCAAGTGTGACTGAGATTGAGAAAAATTTACCGAGCCTTTATTGTGACGTTAAAGACGCCGTAGCTTCGTATAAGGTAGGATCAGTAGAAAAAATAATGTATGCTAGACGGGTGTTTCAGGCCGCCAAAACCAATTTGTACGAAGCGTTCCTCAAAGCGGGCTTGGGTAATTGGATTTCCAAACCCATGGAACAGGATATGTTCGAATTGAGGGAGGGAAACGACTAGGTCACTAATTTTCAAATTTTACTTCTGTCATTTTTACAGAATATATTTTAATTTTTGACTTCATAAGTCTATGAATTTTATTCTAGGAATTAAAATAATTTTAACAAACCATAACTGTCTTTCTTTTGAAACCTTTAGTCGTCAGTGTTTCTCGGTCGATTAAAAGTGCAAAGCTCAATATTCCCGCATTTTTTTCCTAATAATTAGTAAATTGCTTGGATTTAAATTGATTTAAAACGATTTGTTTTGGCGCATTTCTCACCAAGTGTTACCAACCGAAACAGTTATTTGGGCTCATCCTGTATGAAAAAAAACACCTGAAATGTTAGTCCATGGTCGCATAACAAAGAAATGAGAGCCCAAACTTTCTAGTAACAAGTTTATAAATACAAAAAATGCTTTATTATGTAATTGTGGAACAATAAACACACTTTACTCCGTTACATAACCTCACTTCCAGTTGTCAAAATGTTTGCTTTCCGGTCGTTTTTTCGGGCCGGTCGGGCCCTAGCCCCTTTTGCGCACTTTAGGCACTTACACAGTTGCACAATTCAAGTGTTAAGGGCCCCCAACGTCCAAAATAGTGCAAACCTTGTTTTTAGGTTATGTTCAACGCAGCCCCTCGAAGTCGACGCCTCCACGTTTGAGAAAGCCTGCGACGAGACTTTGGAATCTCTGACCGAATATTTCGAGCAAATCGTCGAAGAAGCGGATAATTTAAAAACAGCCGATGTGGCATACACTGTAGGGGGTTCCCTCGGCTTGATTTGTTTTAAAAGTGTTTTTGCAGAGTGGCGTTTTGACTGTTAATTTAGGGCCGGAATATGGGACTTATGTGATTAATAGACAGTCGCCGAACCGGCAAATTTGGCTGAGTTCGCCCGTCTCGGGGCCTAAAAGATATGATTTTGTGGTCAGGGACCAGAGTTGGGTGTATAAACATGACGGGAGGACGTTGCATAGGCTGTTACAGGATGAAATATCGAGGATTGTGAAAATTGATGTTAATTTTGCCGATTGTTCTTATGGGAAGTTGTAATAAAAGTGATAAATACATCGATTACATGTTTTATTTTTAGTTCAAATACCTCGCTCTCAATCAATTTTTCATTTCAAGTGGCTAGCTTATGATTTTGAATTTACGTTGGCAACGATTGTCGAGCGTCATACGTTACAGCGTTGCCAACTTAATTTAAAAGTGCAGACACTAATGAAAAGTTAATTGAAAACATGGCACTTCTTAAACGGAGTGGTGCTAGTATATGTTTTTACACTTATTTTAAGTATATTTACAACAGTTATACATACAGTTATGTACAAGGAAAATAAATTAGTTGCTTTTAGTTTTAAAAATATCTAATTATATCACATGCTTGGTCACACAGTGTCGTTTATTACTTAAGACGTTCGATTTTTTAATTTTTTACAGTACAGTTGAAATGTTAGGGTTGGAATTTTAAAGGAATAAACACTTAAAGCTGATTGGCTTAAACTTCAAAGCGTTTGTGTTTTCCCGACAGATGATTTGCCATCTACTAGGACAGTCGTCAATTTTCCCTAATTCTAACAATTCTAATCTAATCCTATTTTAATACTACGGAGGACTAAGGAGCAGATATGCAGCGAGTTGAAAATATCCATTATTATTGACTTAAATTATTGGAAAATTAATATTTTTTTCCAAAAAATCTTGTATTTAATATTTATTAAAAATTTTGAACTTCTTGAATAAAAATGATGAACAAATCCAACATTTTTTTTAATTAATAGCACAATTTTATCGTATTTTTCAAAAGTTTACTTGATTAAAAATGGAAATAAAGAGCTAAAATTCTGTTTTTTTTATTATTTCAAAAACTGTAACGGTTAAATATAGAACATGTTAATAAAAGTATGCATAGAAATTAATGTTTTTTTGATCGACATTGAAAAAACAAGGTCATTTTATTTGAAAAAACTGTTTTATAACCATTTTTTTATCATCACATTATTAAAAAAATCATAGTAGCCTTGCAATTTGACAGTTGATAATCTTAAAAACTTGAGAAGACCCTTTGAACTTTTGACTATCAAAGGCAAAAAGAATTATTCACTTATTGTAAAGGGTTTACGAGCTGTGATATTTCATATGAACCCCTGCAAATAAAAATTGTATAAAAAAATTGACGTACGTCAAAAACTATGACAGGTAAGTATTACAACTAGGGTAAGTTTACTCAGTTTTGAGATGCGAATTTAAAAATGCAATATAAATAGATGGTTACTATATAAAATTGCAAAGTTGGCGCCAATTTCTCGGAGTTTCCGAAAATCAGCCATTTTGAAAATAATTTAGCTAAACTCAGAATGGTCGATTTGGATTGTATAAAAAATTTTAAAGCTCTAGCTATATTAGAAGTTAAAAAGTTTTTAATATATAAGATGTTCTAAATGAAAAAACAGAAGTTTGTATTGTAGCTAATTTAGGAAACACCTTGTATAGTAAAATCAAATGAAAAAAAAGGAAATATTTTATGTAAGTACGGCTTTTAAAAAAAGTAATTTTCTAACATTTAGACATCAATAATGGATTTTTTAAATCGCTGGGACACACTGTATAGGAAGGCCTACAAATCAAACATACTACTGTTGCCAACTGATAAACTTCTGAAATGAATTTGAAGAACAAGATGGGATCTCTTTTTTAAATTAAAAAAATGCAATCATAAAAATAAAAAAAATCTCTGCAATTTGTTGTAGTTTGTTAGAAATATTTCCAAAATTTGTGATTCTGAATCTGTGGCAAAAAGTCCTCCGTGCTGAATACAGAAACGACACTTCGGATAAATGGGATATGTCATAGTCGAGGTCACGAATTAACTCTTAGTACCCTGTGTTCTATCTAAATTAGCGCCAAGATGTGTCACAGCCGCTCCACTTCCTACATCTCCGTCTCGGTGACGCCTTTGTCGACCTCTTCGGTGGTTTCCTCGCGAGTCCAGGGCAAGTGTCGGCTGGACCGCGAGGTTTGGCACTAGATCCAGGTGCGTCTTTGCCTGATGGAGTTCTTGTCGTCGGTCTGGCTTTGGGCCAACTGCTTTTGTCAGGAGACGGAACGCAGCTCTTCGCCTTTCCATCGGCGGGCCTCCAGGTTACGGTGGTAGCCCAACTCGTCGGGGAGGTTCGAGTAGCACGTGTTGGTCGACGACGTGGGGCTGGGGCGAGTCATGTAGTTCATGCGAATGGTTCCTGCAAACAAAAACACACATAATAACATTTTTATTTTTTACAATTCCTGATTTCGAATTTTTGAAACTACACTTCGTCGTAAAATTGAAGGATAATTCAATATTTTCATCCTAGCATAAAAAATTTGTGGTCATACATCCGTTTCTAGTTAATTTTTGTTAAAAGAATTAATAAAATTACAAGTTTTTCTTCTTTTCAAATTTTTACGATCGTCAACTGTCAAATTGCAAGGCTACAATGATTTTTTTGAAAATAATGATTCAAAAATTATTATAAAACAGTTTTTTCAAATGGAGTGACTTTGTTTTTAGAATGGCAATCAAAAGAGCATCAATTTTTATGCAGATTTTTATTAACATATTCTATGTCTATCTCTTCCAGTTTTTGAAATAATCGCAAAAACAGAATTCTAATTCAATATTTTCATTTTTAATCGAGTAAGTTTTCGAAAAATTGTGCCATTGATTAACAGAAATGTTATATTTATTTACCAATTTCACTCATTGATGGCAGACTGATTGAGTTACTTTACATAATTCACTAAGTTGTAATAATCCATAATTAAATATTATTGTTTTACTGCTTATTCGATAATAACCCAGTTAAAAAATAAATAAACTATTAAAGTTTGACAATTGTTGACTATTTGGCAAGGTCTACTTGATTAATTATAAAAATTACGAAGTAAAATCCATTCTTTGTGATTTTTTTCAAAAACTGTAAGAAATAGGTATAGAAAATCACCATAAATATTGATGTTCTTTCGATTGCCGTTAAGAAAATAGGGTCGTTTTATTTGAAAAAACTGAGTTATAGCAGTTTTTTGATAACCATTATGAAAAAATCGTACTAGCCATGAATTTTGTCAGTTGACAATTTCGAAAATTTTGGAAAACTCCTCAAACCTTCGGTTATCAAATACAAAAAAAATATTTACTTATCGTAAAGGGTTCAAGGGCTGTGATACCTTAAATAAACCCTTGCAAATAAAAATTTTGACACATGTCAAAAACTATGACAGATAAGTACCAACAACTTGGGTAAATTTTACTCAGCTTGAGAAGGTAAATTAAAAATGCTATAAAAATAGGTAGTTACTACTTAAAATTTCAAACTTGGCGCTAATTTTTTGTAGTTTCGGAAGCTCAGCCATTTTGAAAATAATTTAGTTGAACTCAAAATGGTCGATTTTGATCGCATACAGAATTCTAAAGCTCTAGTTATATTAAAAGTTAGAACGATTGTAATGTAGGCCCTAAAAAATCACCCTGATATTCTTAAAAAACTAATATTATGTTAGTGTCAAACAAAATACTTCCACATACAAACACACTTTTCAAAAAATATTAAATTTTAGTTATTATTTTTATAGAGCTAGTTCAGATAAGTGCTAAAAGCTAAAATGAAAAAAATTGAAAATAAATTTGTTGTTTAATGCAATATTTAATAAATTGGGATGGGATTATAATAATTTATAAATTTTGTGGATTAGGTCACTCTAATACTGACCGCCTTAATTATGAGTTGCTGTAGAGTGGCAAGAGTAGTTAAGCGTGTGCCACCACAATAAATAGCAGTGCTACCAACTTTAATTGATGTTAAAACGCGAGATCTAGTAAAATCTAGTTATAAAGTTCTTTTGCGTGGTGTTTGAACAAAAAGCAACACTAATTAGACTAGCCTGTGAGCCTAGAATTAAGTTTGTAACACTGAATACGTTATAAAACTTAATTTTAAAATCACAAGTCGATTAGGAATTTAGGTCTACTTTCAAGTGCACATTCTCCATAAAAAAATAAAGTAAATGGAGCTTTGTGTGCAATTTTTAGCGCAGAATTACCTACTTAGAATTATTTTGTAAAAAATAATTTCCAACTCATCGTCAGACCTGATTTGGCAGTTTAATTTTTCATATTTTATAAGACGTTTTAATTAGCTATTTTATAAAAAAAATGTTTTGTTTGGTATTTTACTGAAAAGCTTTTTCTATATTTAATACTTTTGGTAAAGCAGTGTTAGAGATCTGTATTTACCAATTTGAGTTATAATTAATAATGATTTTCAAAAATAATGTCCGCACATTTTTACTTTAGATTATAAAACTTTTTCTTTCGCTGATGTTGGTTAAAATAAAAACTTGAAAGCTGAAAGAAAGTTTTTTAAAAGACAGGTTTTTCTCGTTTGGTGAAAAATACACAGAGTTTGTATATTTATTTAAATTTATATTTTATTTTTTTTAATATAGGCTTATTATTATTATTATTATTATTATTATTATTATTATTATTACTATTACTATTATTATTAATAAACCTAAAGATTGGTAAAAAAACTGGTTTTTAACTTTCGTTTTAAATAATGTTATTTATAAGATTTGCAACAAAACTTATCTTTATATAAAAAATAAAATGAATATGAAGACTTAAACGTGCTGAATCTATTACTATGTTTCATGAAAAATTGTTTCTTGAATTATATTGTAGCATCCAACTGTACTAAGATTTTTTTATAATTTTAAGTGTTTCAGAACAAACTATTACGTTTGTTATTGTTATTGTTATTGTCCCAATCATTAAATTTAAAATTATAGTTTAAATGAAATCAACGAGTTATAAAAATATTTCACAAGAAAGTTTATGTGTCATCTCTATAATTTTTGTTCTCATATTTTGATTCCCAAGCATTAAATTTATAATGATCATTAATCAGTAATCAGTAATCACGTATAGTAATGGTGTAAAAAGGTAATTTTTGGCGGACTAGAGTGTATAATAATATCTCTTGTTATGGTCAATATAAAGTGGATATTCTTAAATAAATTAAAAATAATACTTAAGTATTATTTTATTCTACAATAGATTTTAATCAAGTTGACTGAAATAATTCAAGTATAATAATATCAATTAATATGTAACTGATACTATAAGTTTCAGAAGACAACCGAAGAACAAATTCTCTTTGCTTCAGTTTTATTTTATATTATATAAATATTAATCGTTTTTTGAATATTAAATTACATATTAAAATAATAAAAACTAATCTGCTGTTGTGGTCAGCAGGAAATGGCTTTTCCAAGTGAGTTAAAAAATTCACAGATTTTGATATTACATCTCACCTCATAAATAAATAGTATTGTCTTATTTGTTCTTTACAACACGTGTTTCTGAGAGTAGTCTAAATCATCAAAATATTTATTCTTCTGAAGAGTTTTTTATAAAAAGGGATAGGTCCTGTAAAGTCTGACTAGAAGAGAAAAACTATTTGGTCAAAAATTAGTTTTTCAATAAAAAAATTATACACTAAGGATTTTATTTTACTGAAGATCATATAACACACATACTATTATTATGTAATCCTATATTCAGTTTTAAAAAGTCTATGTCAGTGCATTGCAATCAGTTCCTGGAAACACCAATGTTCAGCAAAATAAAATTTGAACTGTATATTGGTTTAATAATTTAGTGTATTGTTCAATAAATCAATAAACATTTTTCATTACGAGATCTTTTTATTTACTTTTTATTTTAAAGATACAAGAAAGAAGTATCAAAAAGATTTGTAGAAAATTAAATTTTCTACAAAAAAATCTAGGAGACCTTGTTGCTGTCTTTAACGGTTTGGGCCCCAAAAACGTTCAAAGCTACGGATTCAGTTTATTTTCACCGGTTGTTGAGTGTCGGAGTTTTTTTTAATTTTCCCTGACTGATCAAATTAAATAACACAACAATATCCTTAGTGACTCTTATTATTTTAAAACAAAAATGAAAAACTGGCCAGGTGTTACAATCGACATAATACTGCAAAAAAATATAAAAAAATAGTTAACCAGCTCTACTATAAATTTAAATAAAGCTAATAAATGTCAAAAATGATGTACGCCCTAGAAGTGAGATTTATTTTGCCGGTTTGGTGGAGACAAAAAATAATAAATCAATTTGCAATTTTTGACATTGTTGTAATAACGTAACTTGCTAACTATTTACTGTTTGAAAATATCTGCGGAGTTAATCAAGCTGCGGCATATTTGGCTTCAGTTTCAGGACTCCGACTTTCAAGAGACTGACACTGACATGCACCGCTCTCAGACCCATTTTCCGGGAGAATTTGTAAAGTCGAAAGGTCAGAGATTAGATTAAAAAAATCCATTTAGGTTGATTTCAAGTTTTTCCATTAATACGAAATCAGGTTACTGAACCGTACGAAAATCCTCCAACTATGGAAACCCCCAAAGACATTAATTCATTAGATATCAAAGGCCGTCGGTATCTAACGCAGCATCGAACCGCAATAAAAGTAAAGAAGTCGAAGTCTATAAAAACGAAATAAACCATTTACAACCTTTGAAACTTACTTCTTTTGGGGAATAATCCATCTAAGTTTATTGCACAAAAATACGGAGCGAAATAACCGACTCGAGCAAGTTTACTTAAATTTCTTTTGGCAACGAAATTTCAGTAAACTCACCCTTCACACTGAAATCTTACTCCTCGTCACCTCTGTGACCTCTGTGTGGTCCACTTAGTGGCGCGTTCGTCTTTTCTTCCTAAAATTTCGATACGATTCGCATCTAATTTCGTTCGGGACTTTAACGGGATACTAACCGTTCCGGATGATCCGGTTATGGTCCGGGGAGCCGGAGTAGGAGCGTCTCCGGCTGGTGAGGACCTCGCGCCGGGTCAAAGCTCCCGGACTTACGTGAATGAACGGCAGACAGGAGAAAAACTGCTTGAAGCCCCGCCGGAATCTGAAATCAAATAAAACGCCAAAGCTTAAAATAAATAAAGCTCTGCTGACTGAATTTGGTTGGAAATAAATCGGCAACAATATTTTGCACACCCTTGTGGAGCTTTTAGCTTGGACAAAGTGTCCCAATTTCCGGTGTGGTCTCGCTGCGACTTATACCGTCCCATAAACGTATTATATCGACAAATTGTGCTCTGATTAAATCCGGTTGGCGACCGGAAATGAGGGAGGTTTTTATAATGCGGGTTTTTAAACCGTTGGAGGTCTTGGGGTGCTGGGTGTAATTACCACAGAGCTTAAACATTTTACCTAATCTATCAAGTCGTGCGTGAAGCGTCGATACGTCAACGTCGTGAAGGTATTGAACACGGGGGAAGGTCGAGGGAGATTATTTCTACGAGGTTTGAGATGAGGGTATTTTCTTAGATGGGGTAGATTATGGGATACGGGGCCGCATTATCAATATTGGCGAAGAAGAAACGAGGAAAGTAAAAAATGGGATTTTTGCTGGAATTTAAACAGAAAGCACACAGAAAACATTTCTCATCTGTAACAGCTGTTTTCTTCCACAGAATTTTCTGAAATTATGAGCACATTTGGTGACGGAAGTAAATTTTGTTTACAATTTTTGTTGATTTTTTTTATTTGTTTTTATTCACTTTGTATAGTGAAACACACGAAATTTTTTTTATTGTTTTTTATATTTTTAGTTTTTTATATTGTTAAATTTATTTATAGTCATTCTGGTTCACTTACTGTTATATTATTCCAAAGAGATTCTTTCAAAACCGTAGACAAAGCCAAATCTCATCAATTTTTAGGCACAAACAAGAAAAATGTTTGTAAAACTTTATAAATAATATTTATTGATTTTAATTTAGACGAGATTTTAGCTTGAATTTAAACAGAGCGTACACAAAACGATGGTTTATTATTTGTAAATAGCAGTTTTCTCACAAAGAATTTTAAAAGTTTGATCATATTAATTTGGTGTTTTAAGTAAATTTTGTTTTACAGTTTGTGTTAATTTTTTTTCTTTTTTTTGTTTTGTTAAACAGAGTGCACACAAAAGAATTTTTTATTTGTAGACTGCTGTTTTCTCTCACAGAATTTAAAAATTTTGATTACATTAATTTGGTGTTACCAGTAAATTTTGTTTTACAATTTGTGTTATTTTTTTATATTTTTGTTTGTTTTGTTAAACAGAGTGAGCGTACAAAAAGACGGTTTATTATTTGTAAATAGCAAATTTCTCACACAGAATTTCAAAATTTTGATTACATTAATATGGTGTTATAAGTAAATTTTGTTTTACAATTTGTGTTAATTTTTTTTCTATTTTTTTGTTTTGTTAAACAGAGTGCACACAAAAGAACGATTTTTTAATTTGTAAGCAACACAGAATTTCAAAATTATGATCACTTTTGGTGTCTAAAGTAAATTTTGTTTTACACTATTTGTTGATTTTATTCTCTAAACCTGTCAAAATTTACGTTTTTTATTTCTGTATTCAGAAATAAAATTAACTAGACGCCCTCTGGTGATGACTTTTGAACTATGTCGAAAACAGTAAAAATTCCACATTTAACTGACATTTAATGAATTGTTCAACAATTTTGCGTGTATAGTGTTAATTACTTACAATAGAAAGAATCACTTTGAAAATACGTGGTGGTAAAAACTAGCGTTGACTTTGGTTCTGTAGTTTTTCGTGGTATAAAATGTTTATTGTTGGAACTTGAAAGTGGATAAAAAGTGAAAAATATTTAAATTTTGATTACAAAGTGTTATTAAACAGTTGTCTAATTAAAGATTATAAGTAATGGATCACAGCGAATACAAAGTTTGGCTCAAGAAACCAATAAATTGTGAAGTGTGTGAATTTTAGGTTAGAATTTTCCAATGAAAAAATCATGAAATGCTGCGGTAAATCTGCAAAACTACAATAAAGATTAACAACTGCTGATACATTTAAACGTAAATTATGCCAAAAGGTAGGCTTTTCAATGTCTTTGTAGTAATTTTCCAATAAAGAAAGTGAACCAAACAGTCATTCGTTATTCGTGTTTTCCTCGTCATCTCTCATTTGTCAACATAAGTTTCTTGCATCAAAGATGCAATAATCATTCCGCATAGGCAATGCAATAATTGTGAAGCCCCAAAATGCGTACAACGCTCAAAATATCCGAATAAACATTTTCCCGCCATTTATAGTTACTGTTTTCGATTTAGCTCAGTGGCGCCCCCAACGG
This sequence comes from Tribolium castaneum, assembly GCF_031307605.1. Taxonomy (NCBI): domain Eukaryota; kingdom Metazoa; phylum Arthropoda; class Insecta; order Coleoptera; family Tenebrionidae; genus Tribolium; species Tribolium castaneum. The sequence continues at coordinate 6,060,542 of NC_087400.1, forward strand.
TAATTTTATTTCCGAATAAGGAAGTTGTGACAACTGTTTGTCATTTATCAATACGAAACGTCAGATTATTTTTAACAGATTTAAAGCAATTTTAAGTCTTGTTGAGTCTAATTCAAAAAATAAAATGTTGTATTCAACACGTTTTCATGTAAATCGGTTTATTTGTTTCACCTCGTGGATGATAAACCTCTCGTTATCACTCGACGTTTACAAATCTACACATAAAATAAAGCGTCCGATTTACACTTAAACTCGTCGAATAAATAACTATTATTTACTTTGTCCAGTGAATAGGTTCTCAACGTTTTTAAAATAATTGTGTTGTTTTTTTTAATTTGAATTTTTTTTTATTTAAAATTCTGTCATTCCGAAAATATGGTAATATACATATATATTTTATTGTTATTTTTTTTAATATGAAACATTATAACATTTAGTGGTTTTAATTTAGTTTAGAGTTTAGCTTCCATTTCAACAGAGTGAGGACACAAAAGGCCTATTTCTTATTTGTAAACAGCTGTTAACACATAATTTTAAAACTATGATTACATTTTGGTTCCAGAAGTAAATGTTATTTTACATTTTTTTGGAGGTTTTTTTATTTGCTTGTTTTTATTTACTTTTTATAGTAAAGACATCGAAATTTTTAAAATGTTTTTTATAAGTTTTAAGTTTTTTATATTTTTTAATTAGTTTTATTATTTATGACTCCGTCTATCCGAAAATATGCTATACAAAGTGTTCAAAAATGGTTGTTTATTAAGGTCGCCAATGTACTGCTTCGTCCAAAGTTTGAAGTATACTATAGGATTTGTCTTAATTTGTGTTTTATATTTTCGTAATTTTTGTTATTGTGTATTCTTTCTTTTTTAGATTTGAAGTCTTTTTGCATTATTGTGACGGATTTGTCATTTTGACGGCGTTCACAATTTAAATTAAGCGCCACATTAGGTACATTTAAATGTCATAGGTGACTAGATAAGCGAACATTGTTTAAATGTAATTTATTTTTGTTTTATGTAAAATTAAATATTTAGAATGTGACAAAGAAAGACATATTGACCATTTTACTTGAGTGAGAAAAGGTCAAAAGTGTTGTACATTAGTATAGTATATGTATATAATATTATTATGTATAGACAAAACTAGATAATCTTTAATTTTTAGGCTCAAACAAAAAAAATTTTTCCGGATTTTTATGACATTAATTGGAATGAGATTTTTGCTTTATAAAGTAAAGAAAAAAGAAGATTTTTTTGTTTATTCTGCTAGAGAAAATCGCAAAATTATGACACATTTAGTTTCAAATAATTAAGTTTGGTTTAACAGTTTTTTGTAGTTTTTTTTATTTTGTTTTTTATTTTATATGTATCCACATGAAAAAATATTGTCATTGTTAAAATGTAATACATATTTGTCAAAAAGCTCCAAATTTTGCAAAACTTTCAGTTAAAATAATTATTGTTATTTCTTTATTTAATATTTTTTTGACCATATCTAGTTTAAAAGTGGAACTACATTATTTTATTTATTCTCTATAGACTCACAAAAGATATAAAATTTAAAATAATATTCAGAGGTTATTAAGAATTTAAAAATGAATATTTTTAGGTAAATGGAATGGTTCCAATCGTAAATTTTGTTTTTCCAATTTTTTGTTGATTTTTTAATCTGTGTTTATGTAGGTACTGTTTGTTTTGGGCACGAACAAGGGTTTTGTATGAAATTAACAATTATGAGAACGAAAGTGTGAAAATGAATAAAAACCATTGACTGTCGTTTCGAAATACCAAGTGTGACAGATAATCAATAAATTTTTATTATATTCGGAATTGGTGAACACAAATAGGTCATAAATAAATGATTGTTTTAGTTTTTGCAAAAGCTCCAATTTCTATTATACACCGAACTTATGTAACATGTTAGTGTTCCACTAACCCAATCTCAGGGCAAGTTTCCACTGTTTGACTATTTCAGGACTTGCAGTCACTGATATTGACACATACCTTCCTCGAGAACATGCTGAAAGTTAAATTACGCTTTTAGCAACATTTTTCAAATTTTTATTTATTTTAGAAAATGCCATCAGTGTCCAAATAGCGTTTTTCCCATTTTAATCAAAAATTAAATTCGGTTGCAGTTGAATCAAAGCGACACCTAATAACAGTTCTGATGAGTTTGGGAAAAAAATGCAGCACTCATTACACTAAAATTGCGAATTTTCCACGAACGTAACAATTAGTCTAATTAGATGAATAAAACCTTCCAGAAAGTTTAATTCTAATTAGCTGGTCGTCATTCATAATTAAATCAAAACTTCCCCACACGCAATATTTGTCGATAGCTTTGGATGAAAGTTTTATTTTTGTTCGGTAAACACACAACTTGGAGCGAAACTTGTATCGAATTGAACTTTATTCCGACATTTTACTTTTATATAAATCAAGTTTGAATCGGTTCAATTAAACTTAAAGTCAAAGCTGAAATTCAGAGCATTCAATTGGACTTTTTATCGGAAGTTGGTGCTTTACGAAACCGGTTTAGGGGAAAAATTAGTTGATTAAATAGTGCGCCCGAAATTCAATTAGTGGTGTCTTAAGGCGCATATTTCACTGCCAGGTGGCGCCCCCTGGAGCGCGGGAGATTAATAAAAGGGCCACAATGACGTGGTGCTGTGTTCATGTCACGCGAAAAAAATATCAAAATCGGGGCCTGAAAATTGAAATGCAGTTACCTGGCGTTCATCCAGCAATAAATAATCGGATTGTACATGGAATTGCTCATGGCTAACCAATAAATGGCCAAATACGTTTCCTGGATGTATGTCGAGTTTGTTATTTCCGGAAAATACGATATCACGATGAAGTAAAGGTGATATGGAAGCCAGCACACTGCGAAAATAATCACGACGACCATCATCATTTTCACAACCTGAAATGAAAATTAAGTGGTAAGTGGGCTGGAAAAATCACTTGTTGGGGCTAATAGAGGGTGTTACTTTGTCACATTTTGCATTATTCAGATGGAAAATTTACAAAACTTGTAAAGTTTGGTCGTTACGAGTTGACATGTAATTTATTGTAGCTTGTTACTTGGCAAGACTTGAAATGCAAGCTCATGACTCCTTTCAGATTAGAGTATTAACAGAACGGGAATAACAAGTTGATGGAACCAGCGATTTTAATTAAAATTGAGAGGTTTTAATGGGAAAGTGAGCGAAACTGCGAGAAATAAATACTGGAAAAATATACACGAGCTGAGAAATTGTTTGGTTTCTTCCAGACTAGAAATAGCATACAATTTGTTTCTTGGGTGCACTCAAATAAGGTCAAAAACCTTTCTCGTAAATTTAAAATATACGGTCAAGCCTATTGTTTTATCACAAAAATAAAATTGTCTAATAAGTTTTGGATTTAATTTTTTAGTTATAAAGTTATCAAGTTTCAGTTTTATTTTGACCCGGCGCATCCACCAATTTTACAACCTTTTATATTTTATAATGTAGGCTTATATTTTAATATATATAAATAAACAACACTATTTTTATAAATAATTTACGTTTTTTAGATTGGGGTTGATTAAATTAGAAACTGACTTCAACACTATTACTTTTTTATTTTCACTATCTTTATTATTTCTCTTTAATATTTTTTAGCCATTTTTGTGTAGTCATTAGGTTTTTATAAAATATTTGTAAGTATGAAATTATAATGATTTTCAACCAAGGTGCAAGGTGTATTAACAGTTTTAAAAATGTAAGTATCAATAAATGATATACGAAATAAATTTCAACTTAAACTTAAATTAAATTTCAACTTAAAATAAATGAGTTTAAAACTAGAAAATGTTAATACAATCAAATAATAATATAAAAAATAGCTGTTAATCATAGTTTATTTTGAAATAGTTTATTAATTCAAATTTAACTTTATACTTAGCCAAGCGAATCGATCAATTTTATAAATTTTTGACTAGTTTTCTAATCTTATAATATGTTTACGCTAATCTCACAAATATTTTCTATAAATATCTCATCAAGAAATGCACATATTTTAACCACCATTAAGCATTAAAAATTAACTGAATTTGGTTGTTTTTGAATAGTAATATGTTTTTTTAGAAATATGTTAGACAATAAACTTTAGTTTTTAAGATTTAACTTGTCACAAACAATGTTTTGATCTACATTTTTAGGTTTAAAACTAGATAGTATTCATCAAATGTAAGAAATTTTGATCTCATTTTGGAATCTTTAAGAGTTTTTTGCATGAATATTAAACAATTTAAATTTAACAAGTTTTAATTTATCTTGGCGCATCCGCCAATTTTACATTTTAAATGTTTTTTTTTGGTGACAGAGTTTTAGAAACGACAATTCTCTTAATTAAAGAATTAAGGAACTAAAGTAGGTTTAAATTACGGTTAAAGAGATTTTGCAGTTTTTAAATTTTAATTTATCACAAAATAACAAATGTTACAAAATGAGTTTGACCAAAAAACTAAGAAGCAAAATAAATTCAAATATGATTTTAAACTACTAAGGACAGTGTATTTTTTTAGTAATTAAAATTTTGCAAGATTTGTGTTTTAAATCTAGCGTATTCACCACTTTTGCATTGTTTAATTTTTTTAATATACGTATATTTTTTTCTCAAATGATATTTAATTTAATCACTTTAGATTATATAGCATTCTTTGTTTTTCGTTAACCAAGTTCTTAAAACAAATCACTTATTTTTTTTCTACATTTCTTTTATTTTTTGTCTGTTTATCTTTGATAATCGTGCTGCAAAACAGATGTTGTAAAATAAAATTTGATTACACATCAATAAACGAGAAGGTATTAAAAAAATAAAGCAAATTAAGACAGCAAAATAATGAAATTCGAAATAGTTGTGTTAGTAATAAGATATAAAAAAAATTTGACTATATATCCATAAACTAAAAGGTATTTAAAAAATAAAACAAAACATAACAACAATATAATAAAATTCGCAATAGTTGTGTATTGATTTGGCGCATCCACCAATTTTACAAAATTTTGTAATTTAACCAAATATTATTTAATTTAATATACAATATTTTCTGGTTTTTTTGATAAACAAGCAAATTAATTATTTTTTTCTACATATAAAATTTTTATTTTTTGGCTGTTTTTGAGCAACAATCGTGTTTGAAACAGGTTTTATAAAACAAAATTCGAATATTTATTAATTAGCTGAAAGGTATTTAAAAAACAAGACAAATTTAAACCATAAAGCAGTAAAATAAGTAAAAAATAATACATATTAACTCGGCGCATCCACCAATTTTACAATGTTTTGTAAAATTGCCTTAATTTTTAAGATAATGTAGATAAACACTTTCAATGCCTGCTAGTTGTATAAACACTTCAATTTTGTGTATTTGCATAATATTTTCAAAATATTCTTCAATCAAATAATATTTAATTTAATAACCATTTTGGATTGTCATAACATTCTCTAATTTTTTTGATAACCGATTTTATGAAACAAATTATTTACTTTTTCACTACATACTACATTTTCAATTTTAGTTAATTTTTTGGCTGTGTATGTGTAATTGTGCAATAAACAAATTTTTACATTTTAGATTTTAAAACAGACATTATCAAGTAAAATTTGACTGTACATTAATAAACTAGAATGGTTTTATAACAAATTAAAACAACAAAGCAATAAAATTCGTAATAGTTATGATATTAACCCGGCGCATCCACCAATTTTGCAACGTATAGTAAAGTTTGCGTAATTTTGAAAATAGTGTATATATACACTTTTAATGCTTTTTAACTGCATGAACACTGCTATATTTGCATAGTAATAATTTTCTAATTTCAAGTTTCAAGAATATATCTGTTTGTTCTGAAAACTGTAATAATGACATCATCGAAAATGAATTTTTCTTCGCATTTGTATTTCAGTGTGTTTCATAAATTTGCAACGAAATAAATATAGATTTATAAAATTTGTCAAAGCTGCTGCAATTCATTTCGTCCAATATCCCTCCCAAACACAACGACAAATTTAATCTTAAATACGTCTCTCTGATCCAATTTAAATCCTTTATTGAGTCGCACTGATCCCTGTTTTTTCATTTCGAAAATGTCAAGCCGTTGTTTGTGCTTTGTCCACGCCTAATCGCCAAAGTTTAAAAATAGTGCCCCGAGTATTATTTACATCTTTCCCTAATTTCGCAAATTTGCAATTTAAAACACGCCGTGATGAATAAATTATCTCGCGAAACTTTAATCAGATCATCTGAAAGTTTGCAGTCTCGCGACGCCACTTTTTGTGGTCGTTAAAAAAAGGCAAAATTACACTTACCCGCCTTTTGCTCCGAATGTTCTCCATTTGGCGTTGCGTGCATTCGCCGATGCTCTGGGATCCCCAGAGTTCGATCCCGATTCGGGCGTAAGTGTACGTCATCGATCCGATCGGCACGACGTAAGTCACAAAGAGGAATCCCACGTTGTAGCTGAAACGTGACACTTGATAAAACACACAAAAAATATTTCAGTTTGTTGCGATCAATACGACTGGGCAATTAATCAAAGTTTGGGACAAATGCGCGATGTCAAATCTAACTGGAATTTATCTGGCGTTTGAATGCGCTTTTATGCTCCACCCTGTATGCCACTTACGCGTATTCCATCATCGATTCGTTGGTGGTGCCATCCGGCCACTCAGGATAACAAATCACTCGTTCCTCCCCATCTTTATACGGCATCGTGTATGTTCTGAAGAACATCAGGGACGGACTACCTATAATCACCCCCAGCAGCCACGTAGTCACTGCTAATAACACGGTCACAGTGCGGCCCATTCGCGGCCTTAGTGGAGTCATTATGGCCATGTATCTGTAAAGAATATCGAAGTAGTTAGAACGGGAAATTACTTACAATTTGCAACAAAGTGGCTTCAAAGAGACAAATTGTATTGTTTCGGTTTAAGGGAAATCGTTAAGTTTTTGTCTAAGTGGGGGCGAAATAGTTTTATACGCGAGTTGAGAGATTTATGAAGAAAATAAAAAGACGACAAGCATTAAAGATGGATTACGGCGAACAGGAAAAAATAAATGAATTGCTGCTATAACTTTGCGATGACGTTAAAAAGGGTTAATAAAAAGGGAAAATGGGACAAAGGGATGATTTGTTACGGTTTGACGAGCACTTAAAATGGATTAATGGGGAAAACTAGAATTTATTTAACGCTTTCGATACCCTTTAACCTGATTTATGTTTTAGTTTAATTTGTTTTAAATTTATATTTTAGGTTTAGGTAAGGTTTAATCTGGGGCTGACCGAATTAGCTTGAACTTTAAAACTATTTAGATGATATTTTAATCCAGAAAACAATAAATATTTGATTAGGATTAACCTTAAACTTTGTTTACAATTGCAAATTTTCCGACTCAAACGAGTCTTATTTTAAATATATAAACTTTAAGTTTTAAACTAACCACAAGTTTATTTCTTGGTTAAGCTCAACTCGACATTTCTACGCTTTATTGATCAATTTGGTTAGACTGAAAGTTAGATCTAAACATTGTCTTTAATATCTTTGGCTTTATGTATGGGCTTAAAAATGGGTTAAATAAAAAATTAATAGGTGTAATCTTGACTTTCTAGTTAGCACTGTTTCGAATAATAAATTTATTAAACGCTTTGTGGTACCCTTTAACCAGATTTATGTCGTTTAATTAAAAGCGAACTCTTAATCTATAAATATTAAGTTTAACCTTAACCCTAAAACTTTAATAGGTCTAGAATTTACAATTGTAAACTGTTTAGTTTAATTGGGTTTGAAGTAGTTTTAATAATACATAGATGTTAGTTTTTAAATTAAACCTACAATTATTACGCATATTTATTCATATGTTTAATATAAGGTTTAACTAATTTTAAAACCAAATTTTTTACGTTTTGGTTTAGATAATTTAGACGCAATTAATTATTCTTGAAAGAAAGTCGTGGTAAATTTACTCTAGTTTTTTTAATTAAAAATTTAAATGAGTTAACTCTAGAACTAAACCGGTTTATTTTGAACCTTACTTTTAAGAGTAAAACTAGAGTTAATTAAAAAGTTCGTGTGATAATCTTACGTTTTGATTGAAAGATTACCTCAGGAAATAGTTGTACAAATTTGAAATTTTATCGGATTGCCTGGAAGTATTTGAAAATATATATATATATATATATATATATATATATATATATATATATATATATATACATATTTGGAATTATTAAAATTATCTCTCGAATAAATAGAAATACTACAATTATTTTTGGAATTATAAGAATTACGGAAAGTATTGAGATTAACCTGGATTTACTATCGTTTATAATTACTTAGAACATTTGTGGAATTTTTTTCGACTTGGAATTAATTAACTTGGAATTCTTGATATTTATAGTTTTCGATTTTACCTAAAATTGCTTTGTTTTATCTTAAGCTAACTCTTTTGAAGTAACCTCAATTTAATTTAATTTAGATTAATTTATAGCTCTGTGATGTAATTTGTGTATGTATGTCAGTATAAAGAGTTAAATACTACTTTTTTTTTCTAGATTTTTATAGGCTTACGTTTTCTAGGTTTGACATAATTTTGATTTTTTTGTTTGAGCATCTGAGATAGCTCAAAAACGACTTAAGCTTCTGTTTACAATAAAATTTTCTACTTTAGACCAATTTCTTTTAGAAACAGTAAAATTTCTTGAGAAATACCCAAAAATTACTAATATTAATCGAAATGTTTTTCTTTATTGTTATTACTATTATTATTATTATTATCATTATTATTATTATTATTATTATTATTATTATTATTATTATTATTATTATTATTATTATTATTATTATTATTATTATTATTATTATTATTATTATTATTATTATTATTATTATTATTATTATTATTATTATTATTATTATTATTATTATTATTATTATTATTATTATTATTATTATTATTATTATTATTATTATTATAAATAAAATATATAGGTTTAAAGGTTTAAAGTTTACAGTATTTTTTTAAATGTACATTTGTCTTTAATTATTGATATTAAAAAATTTCAAATTAGTATAGTTCGGGGTGTTGTGGTGCAAAATGTGTCATTATTACCTCGGAGATTAGGGAGGTAAGTCCTTCATTACATATTTACCTGTCAATTGAGATGGACATGAGGGAAAACACCGATGCACAGACGGACAAAACAGCTATAAATTGCGAGATTTTGCAGTACAGTTCACCAAAGGGCCAATGCGAGTTTAACATGTAGACAAAGTTGAACGTGACATTGAGAGTCGAGACCATGGTATCAGCCACCGATAGATTCACTTCAAGAAAAAAAGAGAAAAAAAAAATCAAATAAATCACCCTTTTGTTTGACTTGTATCCAACTTACACAAAAAATAATTTGTAACGGTTCGCATCCTTTTATGCGAGAAAACGATCCAAATAACGATTAAATTACCACCTGTCGCAACAATCACCATGCCTGCGTACAGGATGCTCCACAGGACTTGTCTCCACACCGGCAGTATAAACTGGTTGCCACCTGTAGGTACAAGAAACAAACAAATTTATCATTTTTATCCTCCTTCAGACAAAAATAATACGCAAATCGCAAAAATTGCATTATAGTTATTAGTAGTTCGAAAACTGTTGTTATGCAACGAGTTTATGCGAGTTGCTTACTTAGATACCTGAAAACTTTAAGCGTTTTCGTATGAGTGTTATTCAAAATTTTTTGGAACATTTATAAGCATAAATAGAAAATAGAAAAAATAGTATATTACACTCGTTTATTATATGACTTAATTGTGGCACTCCTTCGTCGTGCTCCAAAACCAAACGTGCCACAACAGAACGTGGCACAAAACTCGTATAATAATATGCTATTAAAATGTTTTTTTGAAAAGCGATTGGTTTCCGAATTTGAAAATCGTCCCTCTATATTGATTTTTCAAAGTATGATTAAAATTGCTTAAAAGTTTCGTGCACTTTTGAGTATTAGAGAGCAATTTTGTACTAAAATGTAAATTTAAACGGAAAATCAATAAAATATTGGTCTTAAAAAACTCTTGATACTCCTTTCGTGTAAAGGTGGATTTTGCTGTTGGACAGCGCAATCGGGCGGAAAGTGACAGTTTTACGCACCTTCCTCCGTATCATTATAGCTGATATTGGTGGTGTAATCGTATTCCGATGAGTTATCCATGATGGAATAACCGGTCGTGTACAAGAATTCTTGTGTGAAATTCATCGTGCAGGTGGGCGGATGGAGTATTACGCGAAAGGCGAATTCCACGAGAGAATTTTCATCTTGTCACGGACCTCGAGATGCATTTCTCGAGAGAATTGGGCAGAGGGGTTGGCATCTGGAACAAAAATGGGGCTGTATTGATGTTTCATAGCTTTAGATTATAATAATACGAATATAATGGTGGCATTCTCAAACTATATTTGTTATACTGTGCGTTTTTTTTTAATTTTTGATCTGGTTATCTATGACAGTTACGCTAACTCGATGCCAACTGCGGAAATAAGGTTTCAACACAATTTTTTATGTTCTTCGGTAAACAATTTGGACATTTTTATATGCTGAAGTTATTTACGCATACAGGAATGTTTGAAATTAGCGCTATTTTTAGTACGTGATGATACGGTTAGATGGCGCCAGCTAGAAATTCATTGCCAACCATTATATTCCAATTCTATAAAATTGTTATTCTACGCACAATACAATTCACTGCTGGGTTACTGTCATGGATAACTAGATCATAATTTTCAAAAATCGCTTGGTACTGTTACTGTTATGTTACTGTTATCGTCTAACATTTGCGATTGTTTTATTTGCGATTCTGTAAAAATAAAAGTAACACAGTTTCCATTTGTTCAAAAATGTAATTTTGGAGATAATGGGAGGCGATTTTGACGTATGGCTTACTCCTTGTTCAAATATTTTATTCGAAATTGTCAAGAAGTTTTCATAAAATTATCATTTCGAAATTGGTATCGCAAAAAATTCTTCTGAGATGTTAAAAAAAGTGAAATCAAGGCGAAGAATTCTTTTGTTAATAATAAAATCACATTTTTTATGTGTCGGATTAGGTAATCAAATTGAATTCAAATTATTTTATTCAGTGCTGTACGGAAAATAAAAGGAAGAAACAGAATTTGAATAAAAAACAACTATTTCATGACATAAAATGTAATTTGAAATAAAAAATAAAAAATTAAAAATTTATATTTTATTTTTACGAAATAATTTAAGCAAAATAAAAAATACACAGTGTTACCGCTGTTATTTAACATAAAATGTTACTGTAGAAATGTTGCTAACAGAGGGTAACAAAGTTTACGGAAAAAGAATTTAAATAGTAACATAGTAACAGAAGTTACCATAAAATCTTTTGGATATTTTGAACACTTTATTCTATTCTATTATTTATACAAGAAGATTGAAAATATACTCAATTAGAGCAAGCTGTGCCTGCAGAACTTTAGCCAAATTTTACCCGTTTATTTACACTTTGGCCACGTTTTAGCCATTTATTTACGGCTAAAGTTATGTTGCCTTATGTTGGTTTTGGCATATGATGACTTTGTTTCCAACATTTTTTTTGAATCTGTAACTTTATTTCCAGCATTTTGAAAAATATGGAGCATAGTTTAAATGTTTATAAATTTTTTTATTTAAATTCAACAACTGCGCTCTCTAGCGACATTAACGGAACTATCGAAAACGGAACCGTTTTTTTATACGTCTTTCATCTCCTAACCTTCATATAACCGTAGTCTGGGCTGAAAAATGTAAACAGACAAATAGAGCTTTTGATAAGATGGTAAAAATGTTAAATGTTAATACAAAATAAAAAATAATAAAACACGGAAAAAGGAAATGAAAACTTGAGGTGTATTTTATTAGATTTTTCAAATTTTAAGATACTTTGTCTGTGCCTGCAGAACTTTAGCCATATTTTAGCCGTTTAATTAGACTTTAGCCACGTTTTAGTCGTTTATTTACGGCTAAAGTTATGTTGTCTTATGTTGGTTTTGACACATGATGACTTTGTTTCCAACATTTTTTTTGAATCTGTAACTGTATTTCTAGCATTTTGAAAAATATGGGGCATAGTTTAAATTTTTTTAAATACTTTATTTAAATTCAACAACTCTAGCGACATTAACGGAACTATCGAAAACGGAACCGTTTTTTTGTACGTCATTTCATCTCCTAACCTTTATATAACCGTAGTCTGGGCTAGAAAATGCAACCAGACAAATAGAGCTTTTGATAAAGTGGTAAAAATGTTAAATGTTAAAACAAAATAAAAAATAATAAAACACGGAAAAAGGAAATGAAAACTTGAGGTGTATTTTTATTAAATTTTTAAAATTTTAAACGACTTTGTAGCGGAATCATGCCAAGGTTGCTATTTTTACGGTTAACGTGATATAACCATTCATCAAGATCTAATCGAGATTAAAAATGAAATCGCGTGAAACAAATTTCCAACAATGCAGGTAAAATTTTTATAAGGTGATAAACGGAATTATTATTTTGTAAAATAATAGTTCGTTTGAAGGTGATTGTCACAGCAGAACTAAGTTTATAATTGATACAAATTTCTCGTCGTATTTTCTTGCAAGTTAATTGTGCCAAAAAATAAACGTTTAGGGAGTTATAATTAATCTAATTTTATGCACCATAAAGGTGTACCAGAACGAGGACGTTCTCTGGCTTTATTAGCACAAGGTTGCCTCAGAGCCAGACGACGGATCTTAATTAAAACACTAATGCAATAAAAGAAGATAAAATATCACTTCTCGAGCTTTTACCATCAAAATCTGGATTTAATATCTGATTCGGTTAAGTCTAAAAATAAATCAGCGATGACACTGACGAGAATCTCAGCCCCATTCCTCCAAAATCAATTACTTAAAACGTCCGTTTGAGACAACTTATCAAAATTAGAATCACCAACGTCGACAATAATTTTTTTCGCGTAATTGCAACCCGAAATTCAAATAAGTGACGTGAATTAATAGCAATTTTCCGCACGGTTTGCTCGTGTTAAACACACAACTAATAAAAAGTTGCGTGAATTCCGGTAAATAAATTTCCTCTCTTTAATAATCGTGACTGTTCATTATCGCGGAAACAAATTTACCAGCGAAAGCTTCTTGAAATTGCTTTGTGCAACTCCACTGAAGAGAATCATTTTGGGACAAAGATACGATACAGTTTTAAATTTTTTTGTAATTTTTGTTGACTGGAAAATCGGGACACCATCTTTTATTTATTTCTTTTGTGGAAGCAGTCTATTTAAATTTTATGCTTGATTTTAACAATAGCTTGATTAAGAGGCTGATGCGATTATTGGAAATTCCATTTGATTACAATAAAAGCAGATTCCTGGATTATTAGGGACGAAGTATTCTGGTAAATGGCAAAGCTGGTGTTAATTACATTTCGATCTGTGCCACACATTACTGGCTTGAAAACTAATTTTGTAATATTATGACTTCGTTTCCGTAAATTTTAATTCAGATTGATTATAAATGTTTTCTTCATCTAGTTGATGATGAAATTCTTTGTTCCGAAGCTTATTGTAGTTTTTGAATATTATTATTATTATTATTATTATTATTATTATTTGTATTATTATTATTATTATTATTTTGTTTGAAATTGATATACTTTGAACCCAAAACTTATTTTGTGATGATCTGAGATAGCTCAAAAAAGACTTAAGCTTTGGCATACGAGAAAATTTTTCATTTTAGACCAATTTCTGTTAGAAACAATAAAATTTCTTAAGAAATACCTAAAAATTACTAATATTAACCGTAATATTTTTTTATTACTATTATTGCTATTTTTTTTTTCTTCTTCTTCTTCTTCTTCTTCTTTTTATTATTATTATTATTATCATTATTATTATTATTATTATTATTATTATTATTATTATTGTTATTATTATTATTTTGTTTGAAATTGATATACTTTGAACACAAAACTTGTTTTGCGAGGATCTGAGATAGCTCAAAAAAGTCTGAAGCTTTGGCTTACGAGAAAATTTTTCATTTTAGACCAATTTCTGTTAGAAACAGTAAAATTTCTTAAGAAATACCTAAAAATTACTAATATTAACCGTAATATTTTTTTATTACTATTATTGCTCTTTTTCTTCTTCTTCTTCTTCTTATTATTATTATTATTATTATTGTCATTATTATTATTATTATCATTATTATTATTATTATTATTATTATTATTATTATTATTATTATTATTATTATTATTATTATTATTATTATTATTATTATTATTATTATTATTATTATTATTATTGTCATTACTATTATTATTATCATTATTATTATTATTACCACTTCAAGGTAAGAGTAGAGCCGTTAGACTATTGAGATCTATAAAAAAATATGTTGAAATTTATAATGAAATCTTTTTCTTTATTTTTGTATAAATGTGTAAAACAGTTATAATGTTTTTTTAACACCGTGTTATTTGGGCAAAATGGCTCAACGCATTAGAATTATCGAGTTCATAAACATCTAAATATTTTTGAGTAAAGAGAGTAATTGAAATTATCATACAATGATTTTTTATTTTGATAAATCATTTTTGCTACTTTAATTATTTGTTATTGTTGTTTTTAATTTTAAAGCTTTATAGCGTTATTTGGTTCGAATTGTCACTTATACCTAATAGAATTCACCAACGGCGTTTATAGAGAAATATTTCTGAATAGTGTACAGTTACGAACAAAAAGAATGACACCCCTCAAACCTCAGCCACAAATCTTTTGTATATGATACGGTTAATGTGTTCATTTGGTTAGTTTATAAATTAGCTAAATATTGTGTCAACTAGATAGACAGTTTGTAAACAACGTTGTTTGTTGAAATTTATGACTGTACAAACTTTGATATAACTTTAATATAGCTTTAAAAATGACGAATTTTTATTCAAATTTTAATCCCTTTCGAAAGGGATTTTCTACACTCTCTAGTAAGGAAAGTATCTTCCAAATTTCATGTTTCTAGGTACATTGGTTTAGTCGCTCACAGTACACTTTTATACAACGTGTTTTTAAATGATTCTCATCTAGTTAACTTTGAAATTGGTTTACATGTAAAAAAATTTATGCCGCTCTACTTAATTGAATCCTCTGTTAATAAATGTCAAATCTGTCAGTTGTAAAATTTAGTTAATTTCTTTAAAAAATTTCGTCAAAATGAAACTAAATTGTTACACTGTGCAAGAAAACACTTTTGTTATCGAAGCTTATTTCCGAATTGGAGACTTAATATAATATTCGATGTCTAAATGCCTATCATTAATTTTATAAAGCGGCATTTTCTGATTTACATGAGAAATTCACAGACGACTAGATGAGAATCATTTAAAAACACATTGTATATTGAGATAGTATAAGAATTTGTAACAAATCTGCTTCAATAAAAAATTCATTTGGCACTTTGTCTCAATTACCTCCCGACCTGTTTCTATGCAAAAGCTCGTTTTTCACTGAAACCGTAACAAAATACTGTAATAACACGCTAATATTTAATAATCCTAATCGACTCCCATATCATGTAGCTCACATCTAATAAGAACAATGTAAAGCCGCACCCTCAACGCCGGAACTTGAACAATATTTCGAAGATAACACTTTATAACTCTTCCGATTAAATTAGCGAACAGGCAGCTAATTACATCAAATTAATAACACACAAAAAAGAACAAGCTGAAAATACACAAAGAGAAACGGGCGCCAAATTACCAACTCGCGACATTTATTCGTTAGTGTGAGCAAATTATTTTAATTAAATTATGGATTTTTCGAACGCCCGGACGCCGCTTTTTGTGCCACGTGTTTATTTTAGTGCTGCAGACACAATAAGACGGCGTAAAATCACAAACCAAACTCCTCGAGCTAAGATCGAATCTGTTCAAACAAATATTTCATCGTCAACTCCCAAATATGCTAGATATTCATACCATCTGTCAGCTTCGTGCCGCATCAGCGAGTCACGGACTAGATAACAGAGGGAAATTAAAATTAAACAAAATTTAATTAACCCCTTCTCTAAGTTAACCTGGCAATAATAATGCTGTTGTGTTATTAAATCGCCCAAAAGCCCCATTTGAAACAATATTTGTTGTTCAGCCGAGTTATAAATCTCGGGAGAAAGGATCCTTTAATCCTCCTAAGACATTGGGAAAAGTTTCGCGTCCACTGCGACGTGAGTCAAATTTTTATCAAAAATTCATAATCCAGCAAAATAAATAGTTCGTCAGGGGAAACAATTTGAGGTGAATTTTCTTTGAAGTCGGTGGGTAATTAAGGAGACATTCTTGGGGAGGATCAAAGGACGCCAGGTAAGAAAAATTGCTTGACTAAAAGCGGAAGCTTTTTTAAACAAACGGAAATAAACACAACTTTGTTAATATTGATCTATAATGTAATCTGCTCGTAAATACTATTTGCTTTAATGTTGGAAGCAATTATAAACTGTAACAACTGGTAATATTCGAGCTATGAATTACGTCCTTTCATTATTTTATCATCCCGATTAAAAGTTGTGGAACACATACTACATTAAATAAAAACTACTCACATTTTGCATTACGCTATTATTGTTTTATGATTAAAATTTAAATAAATTGATTCCCAAAAGTAATGCCACTAATGTGCATTTTCAATTACATCAAACTTTAATTAACATTTAATAAATATAAGTTAATAAAGCAGATTTTGGCGTATTTTATACACGGAAATTTTGGGTAAAATAATTAGTTTTAGCTTAGTTTTTCTAAGCAAAAGTGAAGCTTATTTTGTGTTATATGAGCGTTTTCTCATTTCTATGCAAGAGATCATCTGTGATCTGTGTTTTTAGGCAAGAAATTGTCTAAAATTAATCACTCATTTTAAAACTGGTATAAATAATAATAATAATAAACTACTGTGAAAATTCAAGTGGCAGTTTTAAACAATTTTTTACGTATTTTTTCAGAATCAAAATTTTGATTAATTAATATTTATTTTATTATAAACAAATCTAGAAAAATTCTGAAAATAATTGATATGCACTGAGAAAAAATAATAACCGTCGCTAGATTCGGTGATAATAATTTTTTGAAATGTATTTTTGGCAGTCTGATCTTCTATTCACATTTTTTTATTTTTTTAGTTTTATAGTTTTTTTTAATTTGCACCTTGTTTTCAAAGTCTTATTATTTCTTTACATTTTTTAATTTTCGAAATCGTGTTATTAGGCATTAGCTAAATCTTTTCTTTAGTGTCATTAATTTTTTTTTGTTGATAATATTTTAAGCCTTCTTTTTAATATTTGAATCCTAAATTATAAACACTATTTTAAAACACGTTTCTGATACCAGCCTGTTTCCACGATTTTAAAACACGCTTTTCATAGCAACGTGTTTTAAATTGAAATGTTCCAACAAAAAAAATTAATAACACGAAAAAGCTCAAATTTCTTGTATGTTTAGTCTTTTCTTTAGTGTCATTTTTTTTGTTGGTAACATTTTAAGCTTTTTTTTAATACTTGAATCCTAGATTATAAACACTATTTTAAAACACGATTCCGATAGCAAAGTGTTTTTACTATTTTAAAACACGCTTTCTATAGCAATGTTACAACATTTTGGTGTTTAGG
Organism: Tribolium castaneum; assembly: GCF_031307605.1. Lineage (NCBI taxonomy): Eukaryota > Metazoa > Arthropoda > Insecta > Coleoptera > Tenebrionidae > Tribolium > Tribolium castaneum. The sequence goes on from NC_087400.1 coordinate 6,078,281, forward strand.
TATGCATACGCTCGCATACGCTCGTTGCATAACGCATCCCTGGAACTTTAAGCTTGTATTTTTGCACTCGTATTATTAATAATAACCATAAAAGAAGTTAGTTAATCTAAAATCTTTAAAGATATGTTTAGAGAACTTAATTTTTAGTATTAAACTAAACTACAGTCACGATAAAAAAAAAATGACATCCCTAAAACCGTCGCCACAAAACCTATCGAAATGATAGTGTAAACTAGCTAGACAGTTTGTAAATTGAAGGGTTTGTTGCAAATTTTTGATCTAAAAGATTTTAGTTGGACTTTTGCTATCGGGCCCGGTTGACAGGGGTGTAATTTTTTTGATCGTGACTGTACATTTTCCATCTTTGAATAAAAAATCTAAGGCATTATATTTAGAAAAATAGAGTTCTGGGAAAATGAATTTCCAAAAGTAATTTTCAAAATTTTAAATTCTCAAAAAAATGTTAAGACTTTTTCTACGTATAGCTAAAGATATACAGAGTGTATCAGAAATACGTGTTTAACAAATAAAATTTATTTTTATTTGTAATTTTTTAATAAAAGCTTTGACAATTTACTTATAAAATGATGTGATTAAAAAAATTAAACATTTTAAAATTGGCTGAAGTTAGGAAAAGATAGTTAAAAGTGTTGTAGAATAGGTCAAATAATTGAAAAACAAAACTCAATTTTTTTCGTGGAACTCGAACTAACGAAATTTTTCGTTGAAATAAAAATCAAAACCTTTGATAAAAATGTTTGGAAATAAATTGAGTTGTAAAAATTTCAGAAAAATAGTTTTTGCTCACCGAATTGTTAAAAAATAAGCTTTTGCTTTCAACAATTGTGACTCGTTTTAACTCGTCAATTTTTTTATAAATCTTGACAATTATTGCGGTCTGATTCCGTTATTTAAATAAACAATTGGTGTAATTTTCGAAATCGTAGACGTAAATTGGAACCTTGATGACATCGTTTGTTGCATTTTATCTCGGGCTTGTATCCCGTTGTAATAAGATTAAAATTTGAATCTTTTGTCGTGTCGTCGCGAATAAACCTCTCTAAGCCCATTAAAAATCCGAGCCATCAATTTTCCATCTTCCGTTGTTGAAACATCTGTAAATAATCCATCCGATGTAAATAAATCTCTTTGTGAGCGCACTTGTCTAAGTCTTAAAAGCCTCATGCCCGGCTTAAACTCCTCTCTTTCCGCCCTTCGTTAAAATATTAACCTTCTAATACCTGCATGTCGTGGGAGATATAATTAGTTTGGTCCTCATATGCTGACCCTGCACTGACGTCAGCGAAAGTGCCAGTAAATCCCTCAGGTCGTCGAAAATTCTCCCTTTTAATAACGTCCCCGAAGCACGATAATAAAATAAACCGCTCATTTCAACTATTTATAAACTATTTGGCGAAGTCGTTAAGCGGAATTAAATATTTATAGAGACAAATGTAGGCGAAAATCGGGAAAATTAGCCGAAATCTTGCCGGAGTTATTGGCACTTAGATAAAGCTCGCTTTCCAACTTCAAATACTCTAAAGCGAGACTTGGAAGAGCAAACAGAGCTTTTATGTCCGGAAATGAAAGGTAAACATTACCACAACGCACATACAAGACGTACAATCGGAAATGGTCGCACCCTAAGCACACACTATCGGCTATATCTCTACTTTTCAATAGTTTATAAAACGATGTTTTCTCGAATTTCGAACTAATATCACTGGACAACAAATCTCTATTTTTTTATTTTTTTAAATAAATTATATTAAAATTACATTTATCATATATTGTGGACAATAACAATAAAAATATTTTTTTCTAACACGTCAGATTTTGTAGAAAATAAATTAAGTAAACCCATTTTATTATTCCATGCACCTTCATGCTAATTAAATATACAAGGTGTTAGGGAATAGCTTAGTAATATTTTGTATATGATTTAAAAACCTTTACATTATTTTTCCAAAAAGTACCTACATTTTTCAGAAATTTTTATTAACCCACCTGTTGAGAACCACTGTGTGGTACATGGTAGTTTATTAGAAGTTATTTTTTTATTAAACACAATGGAGATGGAAGCGCATTGGCGTCTTGAGAATTTTTTAAAATTGTGGTTAACATGTTTATTTGTGTGGGAGTGAACCTTGGTTCTGGCAAAAAAAAATGTATTTTTTTGAAAAATTTAATCACAAAACACAAATTGAACTAGAAGAATAAAGTATTGGACCAAAAAGTTAATTTATTTCTGCTGTTTTGTCAATAATATTAAAATTTACGCAAATTTTGATAATCTTATTTCAGCGGTTCTCAAAATGTGGGACCTTAATTACAGAACGATTTTTTGGGAAAACTATGCAATTTTGATTGACATAAATTTTAGTTAATCGATTTGTCTTGTCATTCTCTATCTACCTTTAAATTTTTGCTAAAGTATTCTCTAACACGCTCAATATACAGGGTGTCCCGTCTAAACCCCACATTAGAAGTATTGAACGTTTTAATAAAGATATTTATTTTAAAGTTGGTACTCAGCCATAATTTGTTGAGCTTTGCTTAATAAAAATATTTGCAAGATGGCAGTACTTCCGGTTATACCGGAAGTCGCTACCAAGTCTCTTATTTTAAATGAAAAACTTTGTTTTTTATTGCATTTTTCGATTAGTTAAGTTATTTTAAGGGGATTTTTTAAAAATTTTTGAATTTGCACCTGTCATTTAAAAAATCAGTAACTTTCTTAGTTTCAGAGATTTCAAAATCATATTTGAAGAATTAAAGAGAAAGCCTTTATCTGTTCTACGGTGTGTTGGAAAAAAGTTAATAAACCCAAAAATTTTAAGGTTCAATTTAAACAACTTTAAGTACTTATAACATATTTTTTCCAAATAGGATGTCCTATTTTTTATTTTATTAGACGAATGAGAATTTTTTTCAGCATTGATCTGTATTAACATTCCTCATACCTATCTGTGATAATTATCAAGTTTTGCTGGTTTTTTGATATTGTAGAAATTTTTTTACTAACTACAGCTATTTTTGCATAGTTTGCCTTGAAAACATTTGTGAAAAACAAACGACAAACTCTGTTCAAAATTATGAAATTCATTAAAGTTTGATTTAAGCAGAAACCTGATGTGATGGCCAATTTTTGGGTTCAAAAATTTTGAGAATTTGCATTAAAAGTCACAAGAGACACGCACTAGACATTAGAAAAAAGTTATGTTCACCAGTATATTATGTTATCCACAATTTTATTGAAGTCAAGTGGAACTTGGAGCTTTGCTGATGAAAATCTGGTGGCTTGAAGCAATCACGCAAATCTGAAACATCCGAAAATTCCGGCCTGAAATCGTTGGAATAAAATATCGGAGAGTGTGGGAACGCAACTCTGGAGGAAACTTGCCTATTTCGTCCAATAAGTTAATTCAAAGTTTCATTGGGAGCATGGGAAGGTTAGTCGAACGTACATAAATAGATCCTGTGAGATAATAAAGTTTAAATTATACCGATACGTTGGAAATTTATTAATATTGAGAGAAGCACGGAGCTATAATTTCGTCGGAACATCAAACTCTGTGTAATATTGTTAATACATCGCTTGAAAATTTATTCGACGTTTAGGAAAGCTGTCTGTAAAATGATATATCTTCAGAGAGAAATTAATTATATGGCGGTGGAGTCTAACAACATTTTCGCTGCAAATAATTCAGATCTGATCAAATGTGGATTAGGAGAGCGCAAGGAAATGCATGTGGAGCGTTTTTGCACGAAAAACTTCAACCAACTCATTTGGAAATGGATCCAATATTACAATTTATTATACATAAGCTCATTAATGGATAATACGCAATAATTTCCATCAAACAGATAATGAAACCCCGTATCAGTCGCCAAACCTATATTAATTAGCATAATTAGCGAAGCTTCAACTTTTAAATAAATAATTCCGATTTGTTTAAAATTCACGAAAATTGCCACAATTCCTTACAGCACCTGTCAATGTACGTTTACGATTTAGTATTGGGAGCTTTCCTCTGCAGAGCTTTCTGGAGTTTATTTATTTGCACGAAATTCGATTTTATGTAAATCTGACGATAAAGAACGTATATTTGCAGTCATGTCACTCAAATGTGTGGAAATAGGCATCAGCGAAACGTTTGTTTGACAAATTTAGATTTATCGTTATACGGATAAAAATTGTATTAAATTTGCAACGACATTTGTCTGCGTAATAAGGTGTCAAAATATAGCACAAGAAATTGTTTTGTTGATGAGAAAAATTAAAATATTTATTTTCCCGGCGCATCCACCAAATATTTGCGTTGTGTTTTTAAATTTTTAGTTAACCTTTTCGCACATTAAGATGTGTATTGTTTTAATTATGTTATTGACCTAATACTAGAAATTAATGTTTCAGTAAAATAAAATAAAAAATTTCGCATCCACCAAATTTACTATATATTAACTCTAATTGTTTAACTTCCTTGGAATCTTTTATATTTTATTATGTAAAAGATAACGAAAAGTTTTGAATTACTGTCATATTTTAAAGTAGAAAAATTCGTTTGTAAGTCTGGCGCATTTACCAAATTTATTTGTTTTGTTTTTCTTCGAATGCAAACTTTTTTACATTTCATAAATCTTATATTTGTGTATGTTGTCAACAAACAACGTTTAAATTATGTAATAAAAGGTGTATTCAGAAAAATTATTGTTGTACTTTAGAGTTAGTCCGGCGCATCCACCAAATTTAAAAAGTTTTTTTTTATATTATTTATATCATTTTATTTTTTAAATTAAGAATTATTTTTGAATCAGTGCGTTGGATTAATCTTATTAAACTATTTTTTAAACATTTTTATTTTTATGTATAATATAACATCCGGAGCGAAAATTTTGGAAAAGTGGTTAATTTGAAGACGAAAACATTTGAAAACATTGCTTAAAGTTAAAAAAATATTATTGTTTTTCCAACTTAGGTAATGGCACTATAACTAGTAGCCGCTCACCATATATATTTGTAATACGTCGTAGTTAAAGCGCCCATTTTTACAGAAAATTTATAAAAAGTGTCAAACAAATGCAGTGGCTCATTTTCAACTTGTTTGTCTAGTTTTTTTTATAAAACCACTTTTTGTTTCTTATATTTCGTAAAAGCGAGAAATCTCTTGTTTCAGTAAAATTATTAAAAAGATATTGCTTTATAATTTACGTGCTCGTTATCTTTAAAATATCACACTATTTATTGTTTAAATGTAAGAATACCGATAAATTGTTGCGATAAATTGATTTTAAAAATTTTATTTTATAACAAAATTTAAATTGCTTGCCCGGCGCATCCACCAAATTTAAACCTTTTTTTAAATTTATTAATAAAGTTTCGTATCTTTTAGATTTAACGTTTTAATTTTATAAAATAATATAAGTGATTTTTAAACCAGTGCGTTGTATTAATTTTAAAAACTTATTTTTTAAAAAATTTTTCATCTTTAATGTGTCATATTAAACATAACAAATAAAGAGGGCAACATTACTGACAACATTACTTAGAAAAAATGAAATCGACTAGTTATGTTTTTTTAAACTAAAAAAATAACAAAAAAAAGTTCAGTCGTTTATTTTCTTTTTGTTTTCTATAAAATCTGTATCTATTTTTTAATTTTTTTTTTAAATAATAAAAAACATGATATATCGTGAGCACAGCATCTTAAAGGAAGATAGAAGTAACTACTTATGTCGAAACAAGTTCTACAAAAGATTCAATACTTCCTAATCCTTTTATTATTATTTTTTTTTGATTAACTTAGAAAAACTGGGTTTGGAAAAAGTATTGTTTTAGTAAAATTATAATATTCTTGTTCAAATTTGCTGCTTTTTTAAAATATACCACTTTTTGAACATCGATTATAATCCGTATTTTCAGGCGAAAAAATTTTATGGGTTAAATATGTGAGGACACAGTTAAGAAAAACTGGCTACGAAAAAAAATTACTATAATGTTAAAATATACTTAATTTAATTTAACGTTAAAATTGTTGCGTTAAATTAATTTTGAAATACCTTTATTAATAAACATTAAAATTGTTTGCCTTGCGCATCTATCAATTTTGCATCAAAAAAATGTTATTTTATTTATTACTTAAATATAAAATATTAAATTGTTACGTTAACTTAATTTTGGCAAACTATCTTTTAACAAAAATTTTAAGTTATTATTTTTAATAAAAATTAAAAGTGCTTACCCGGCGCATCCACCAAATTTCCATTTTTTTTAAAGTCACGTTTTTCCACCCCAATTATCTCTTATATATCGTATATATCTTAAAAATACCAACACTGTAATAGTGTCGGTAAATTAATATTAAAGAACTTATTTTTGAAATTTAAAATAACTTTTTGCCCGGCGCATCCACCAAATTTGCATTTTGTTTTAAGTCACGTTATTACACCTCAATTATCTCAAGCTTTTGTATCTTAAAAACACCAACATTGTAATTATGTAGTTAAGTTAATAATAAAAAACTTATTGTTGAAACTTAAAATAACTCATTGCCCGGCGCATCCACCAAATGTGCAGTTTGTTTAAACTTTTGTTTTTATCTCATTTATCTTAGGCTTTCTATCTTAAAAATATCAATTATTATTTTGAAAAGTAACAGTAAAGCCTAAATTACTTTGTTGTGTTAATTTTAGGAAACAAATTTGCGAGTTTTTATTTCTCTAATCTTTCACATTTTGCATATCTCAAAAATAACAATAATGTTCGAACCATTCTGCTGATTTAACCCCGCCATATTCACAGTCTCAGTGCTGATATGGCCCGTATAAGAGGGTTAAATTAGTCGATTAACTGAAACTGGCGAGTCGAAACGTCCTCAATTGTAACTCGCTCACAAAACTAAAGTAAAATTTTAATTAAACTTTGACCATGTTGAGATAAGAGAACTCGCCTCGTACCCGATAAAAAGCGGTCAGTGGACATTGATTTTTCTAAATAAATGGCCGGTATTAGTGTTTGTCGACCACAAATCGACCCTATTTGCACTCAACACGTGTCAATTGATTCAGTCAACAAAGACTCCAATCAAGCCATGATCTTGGAAAAATAAAAGTTTGCACAAGTGGCATTAAAATTGAAAAAGCGAATAAAATTTTATCAGTGCCGAGAACACTCGACTCATAATAAATTACAATCCCCATTAACCTGAGTTTGATATTTGATGCTAAAACAAAAATTTTGCAATCAACTAATTATCTGCAAATTTAAACAGCTTGTTTCGACCAATTTGCCTCGTAGCCACAAAGCGATAAAAAATGGATTAACCGACAATGAGTTGCGGGCTTTGCTCAATTTTCGAATCAACAAAAATTAGCTTCCGGGGGAAGTTTTATTCCAATTTGAAATAATAAGTGCTTAGAAGACGTTTTCAATTTTTGCTTTTTTATCCAATTACTCCACTCGTAGTAAGTTCTATTACTGAAATTTATCGTGTTGTAAAAATATCTTCCAGTGCAATAATTCAACTGTGACATTTACCTCCCCGCCCAAACCATTCGAGACATTACTCACTAGCATTGCAAGCTTCATTGATTCCCTCTGCTATTTTAAATAATTTCAATTCAGTTTTAATAAATTCAAACCGTCGCAAAACTTGAATTATTTAATGGAACTTTATTGCATCCAGCCGACTAGACAATTTAATAGAAAATGCCACTGTCATAGCAGATGGTAAAACTTCGTTACCTGCACGTGTCCTGAGAACGCCGCTTGTGAATTTTCTTCCAGGAAAAATGTACGCAAATAAGTGCTTTCCGAAAGAAAATAGACAAAATAATTGCTGGTACGTATAATGGAAGTGGGCGTTTTCACTTTATGCACTCTGGTATCACATTTCTTCCCTCTTCAAGCTTTATTAAAATTCAGGCGCATTTTTTATTAATTAATTGTACGTCGTTTCGCACAAATATTAAATTTTTGTCAGAATTGAATGTGAAAAAAAAGCGTAATTAGTTCCGTTTGGAGCGGAAATATTGAGAAAAAGTTTATCAGACACGTTTCAGGCCTCATAAAAATTTCAAATAGCCGTCACTTCAAATGGAGGCAAATCAGAAAGGTGACTTTAATCTTTTAACTATACATTTTCGCTGTTCACTTTTATTCTCCCTCTTTAATCGGATTTTACTTATTTTCGAACGATGTGCTCGCTTTATTACATTACACAAAATGTAACTTAAACTTCTCCTTTTGGCAAGTTTTGACCGTAACAAACCGACGAAAAGCTCCAAGCTGGTCGATATCATATCTCAAAGGGTTGGTATTATCATATCTGGAATAAAACGCCTCTCTTTCACTAGCGCAAAAACCTAAAAATTAATTATTAGGTCCCTTTGAGGCTTGAATTAATTAACAGCGGATAATAGAACCGACGGATTATTAATCACAAGAGGTGCTCGTATTTTGGACGATTTAATAAAAATCAATTCTCCGGAAATAATTGCGTTAAGAATTAGCGAAACTATCAAAACCCCACTGAAGCGAATAATCCCCCAACAAGTTCCGAAACTTCTAATCACTTTTAATTGCTTTCATTCACATCTGAATGCTCCCACTCACAAACAATTTACTCAAAAATTCGAAAATGCAACTTTGAGTCTCAAGAGCGCCATAAATCAGGCCTGATTATGACCTTATGTGGGCCCGTCGTATAAATTCGAAGATTAAAATCGCATTATGGCACCGCCAAGTATTATTTTGATTTGTTGGAGTTTCTTTTCTTATCGGAGGGTTTTTCCGCTTCGTAAATTGAATTTCCGACGGTAAAAATGCAAGATGGAAAACGCAATGTTTGATTTTTATTCATAATAAAATAGCGGATGGTTTTACTGTGCATGCCTGGCATGCGGAAGAAATAAAACGACGGTGAATGCAAACTCTTAATCAACAAATTCAGAGTTGGGTTCTTGTTTACTTGTGGTTCTTTTGAATTAAAATGGGTGGGCAAATTGGGGTTTTATTAGGTAAAGAACAAGAAAGCGAAAGAAATGAATATGGTTTAATGTATCAGCCACTCTCGCAAAAATTATTATTGTATAATAATAATAATAATGATAATAATAATATTATTATTTGAAATTTGACCATGTATTGCAAAAAATAAACGAACTTGGTTGGCTGCCGATAGTCTAAATATATAATTATTTTTTGTCAATGTTTATCTATAAAATCCTTGTTACTGCTTTACTCTCTTATTTACTGCTGATCTCTCATTACCAAAATTTAAAACAGTAATATTCGTAAGATCACTTTCTTATAATACAATAAAGTTATACAATTTTAGTAAAAAAAACTCTCGATGAACAATTTTGCCATAAAATAGAATAATATTTTCTAATCTTTAAGTTTTTCACTGGAACTCCTTTTGTTTTTTTGTTATTTTGTTTCTTGTTTTATTTTTTGTTATTTTTTTAGGTTTTCTTAGTTTTAGGACAGTCAATTTTTGTAAATTTTATTTCTTTTAGTTATACATTTTTCTGTTCTGTTTATAATAGCAAAAATCGTTTTATAAATACACGTACGTTAGTACTAACATTGTCATATTTGAAAAAATTTGAATTAAAAATTCCCAAAACTGAGAGTTTTTTGAAAATTTTGGTAAAAACAGAGTTATATTGTATGATTGTTACATTGTAATTATAATAATTTTGTATTAGTTGTAAATACTTACATATTAATTAAATTAAAAAGTAATCGATTACATTTTTATCACCTAATTACTTTAAATTCGCAACAGATTATTTTGGAAAATTATCCTCTAAAGAGGTGAAATAATAGAGTGGTAGCTGACGAATTGAAATCGATCATTTTTGAAGTTACATTTATAAAAATTGGGCTTTTATTAAGAATTAAAAAATCCTGTTTCATGCTTTTTAAAAATCTTTTCTCCATAGGCTTAAAATTAATATAAAAATTTGTAATTTTTTAAATTTTTTTTTGAAAATTGGTATTTGGGTTTTTGGTTAAAGATGACAAAGGCATGTTTTGGGATTTTTGTATATTCTACCTTCAAAAGGGTTAATCAAGAATCATTTATTAAAATGACGAATTTTTATAGTTAACTCTTTTGAGGGTAGAATTTCCAAAAATCTTGAAACACGTTTAAACCGAACTCCCAAATATTAATTTTCGTGGGTGGATATAACAACTTTAAAAAAATTAGAGTGGAACAAAAATAAATAAATTCAAAGCACGTATTTCTTTTCTTCATTTCATTAAACTTGTATTAAAAACTCATAGTTATTTTTAATATTACTTGAAACTTTTGAAATATAGGTAAACTATTCCTAAACCTACATTTATTATTTATATAATTTTAAGATGAAACAGTTGAAAAAATCAAATAAACCAAGTCAAATGTGATATAAAATTGTATAAAACTTTACCTTTTAAAGTTTACCTTTCAATTTGTTCTGTTTTTAATGTTATCAACAATTTCAATGATGCTCCTGATATTCTCAGTTTACTTAAATTTTGTGTTCGTTATTATTCTGCGTTTTTTTGATAATGTTCTTTGTTTATGTAATGTTTATTGTAAAACTACAGATTTTTTACAAACTGCTCCTGTGTTTCATTTAAACGATCTCTAAAAATATGTGCTAAATCGTTGAACCTCGACGTAAATGTGTAAATGTAAAGATTCAGTAGCTTAGCAGCGTAAATAAAAGTTTAATAATAACAATTTTTATAATATATTTGTATATTATTATAATATAATAATATAATATTTATAATTAATATATTATTATATATTAATAGATAAAATAATGTTTTATAATAAAGAGCTTATATTAGCCGTCCGAACTCGATTATTATTCTTTTTTTTTCTGTAACTTCTTTTTGAAAAATTCTTATAATGGTTAAAATCAAAGTCTAAACCAGAAATTAATAATTATTATTATTATTAATTATAATCAATGTGAGAAAATTATAAACTCAGTTATTTTAAATAAAACAGTGTGCAGCTAACCTGAAAAATGTGTGTACCGATTCTCAATTTGATCACCGTGTGGAAAATACCGTTTGGTCCAAATATAAATTGATAAATTCAAATGATAAAACACCCATCACAGTATTTGAATATTTTGTCGACAAAATAAATTGTAAAAAGAATTCACGAAATAGCTGGCGCAGTTAGAATTGTGTGAAACTTGTTAAAACTTTTCCAATTTTTGAGTAACTCTAAGATAAAGACATTCCCCTGTAAACTCACATCACGGTATTTACACAAAGCGCGCTAATCGCATTTATTAAAATTAAATTAATTTTTGTGTGAAGATAAAAGCACAACTAACGCGTTCTAACACAAAGCTGTATTTAATTTTGTGAAATTTTTCGCTTGTTCATCGTGTTATTTATTTCCCTGGCTTCCAACAATAGCACTCGAGGAGAGAATCAATCACAACATCGTAACAGAACTGTTAATTAAACGAAAATTATATGGATGCTCCTACTGATGTTAATATAAAAGCAGGATCAAAAGAAACTTTTACTAAAAGCTTTCGTAACAGAAATAACAGACACTTGAATGGTACAACAAAAAACCGTCTCGTTAATTCATCAGAGATGAACTAAACCGACTTGGACGTCGTCGGTGCCAAAATCACGTATTTACAAGTTGTAAACTACAAAGTTGAAGGGATGCATGACGCGATAAAGTAGGGGATTTATGAACCCACACATGATTAAAACCGGGCCAAATGGACTTATTTCATGTAGTGGATGGTAAATGTAATTAGGTGGGCTGTGTTCAAGCCTCTGTGGGCGTGATGCACTGCTGGATGCAAGTCTTAAGGGAAGTTTGGATACAATACCAGGATGTGAAATGTTACTTCAGTATCAGAAACAAGACACAATCTTAGAAATGTGGCTGACACAACATTTGAAAAAAGCACTAAATTTTAGACCATCAAATATTTACTTCAAGAACTTCCTAAAAAATTTACAAAATACCTTGCTTTTAAACACTCGCAAATATATAATAAATATATAAATATATAATAGTATAAATATAAATATATATTATATAATTGTATAATGTTTTCCTTTCACCACTCAAGTGTCTAAATCTTTATATTAGACTTGTTTATTCTAAAGAAAAGAGAAAATACGTCATTAAATGTATATCTCAATATAGACTCTGTCATATATTCATATATCAATATTGGGTCTAAGAAACCAACAAGTGATTATAAGACTGTTTTTTCAAATCGAATGAGTTTGCTTTTTCAATGGCAATCAAAAAACATCAATTTTTATGCAAACTTTTATTAACATCTTCTATATCTATCTCCTACAGTTTTTGAAATAATCGCAAAAAACTGAATCTTAGATCATTATTTCAATTCTTAATCAAGTAAATTATTGAAAAATACGATAAAATTGTGCTATTAATTAAAAAAATGATCTATTTGTTCACCATTTTTATTCGATGGCTTACTGAGTGAGTTACTTTACATAATTCACTAAGTTATATTAAAGTGTAGTTAAATATTATTGTTTTACTGCTTATTCGATAAGGAACAGTTAAAAACTAAATAAAATATTAAAGTTCAACAATTGTTAACTAATTTGCAATATCTCCTTAAATAACTATGAAAATTACGAAGTAAAATCAGTTTTTGTGATTTTTTTCAAAAACTATAAGACGTGTTGATAAAAGTCACTATAGATATCAATATTCTTTTAATTTCCGTTGAGAAAATAAAGTAGTTCTATCTTAAAAAACTCATTTATAGCAGTTTTTTGAAAACCGTTTTGAAAAAATCACACTAGGCATGAATTTTGACTATTAAAATGACTATTTAAAATTTTAAACTTGGCGCCAATTATTTCTAGTTTTAAAATTTCAGTTTTTTCGAAAATAATCTAGTTGAACTCAGAGTGGTCGATTTGGATCGTATACAAAATTTTAAGGCTCCAGCCATATTAGAAGTTAAAAAGATTCTAATGTAAGCCTTAAAAGAATCACCCTGTATAGATGCACTGGAATATAAATTAGACAACTGGAATAAGTATAATCGTAAGAAATTAGCAAAATTATGAAACAGAGTAATGGTATCAAGACTTGATGATTTAAAGAAAACAACTCTGAAAATATTTAAAAGTGAAACTAAAAATACAAGAGCAATAAATAAAAAGATTAAATTAAATAAAAAGTACGTATTCAAAAATTTAAATGCAATACTCATTTTATTAATAACTATAATGTACTGTCTTTTTAATTCAGGATTGATGGTCGTGTCGATTATCCTTCTCGATAGATACATTCCTGTCGTGAAAGAGAAAATGCTGTAAGAATAGGTCGGCTTAAGTCGGAACGAAAACGAGAAATGTGTTTCACTTTTTTTTTGTTAACTCCGTAAAAATTGGCTGTGTTGAAAACTCAAGAATTTTAATAAAATATTTTTATTTTATTCGGTTTAGAAAAAAATATTTTACGTTATTTTAACCCAGGGTATTTTGCAAGTACTTTTAAGGTAATTTTGCATAATTTTGGGTAATTTTCAACGGTTTTTGGTAGTCTATAGACATTTGGATAATTTTGGGGTGCATTCAAATTTTTACTTTTTAAGGATTTTAGGTGTACAGCTTGTTTTTTCTAACGTTAAATATTTTGATTCAGAAGTAACATTTTACAAACATCCTACTTAGAATATTCGCTGTCTAAGAAAAACACGTACTTTTAAGTTGACAAATGTCTCAGTTTAATTCAAATCATTTCAGTCAATAACTTTCCGCATTTTTTCGTTGTTTCCACTCTTCTTCGCGAAAAAGTCAAGAAATTTCCTCGAGGATCATGTCTCCCTCGAGTGCCAAAAATGAGTGGTGCCTCAATGTTGAGTGTCTAAATCGTCGCGTAAAGTGTCAGTGGCGTAATAGGATGCAATTGGAGATCTTTGTATAGCTCTAACGGTGGAAAGCTTTTAAAATGGTCGATTTGAATGAGACACGACTCATACACAAAAGCAACAATTTCGTTTTATACAGAAATAAAACCACTTCACCCTTTGAATTGCATTTGTACATTGTGTGAGGCAGGTTTAGTGCTTTTTACGTCGACTTGGATCAGGATTGTCGTTAAGTTTTTTACAGGTTTGAGGCCCGTTAATAGGGAGCGAAATCGATAGCCGAGTGGAATTTCAATGGAAAAGAAGAAGACTGGAAAGTTAAATATTGACGAGATTTTTTCTTTAAACAATTTAATCAGTGACGAAAGGTAGAAATAAACAAACGGAAGGCGGATGCAGAAATCACCGTGGAATTTACTCCGGGTTGTAAATAAAATACACGAGGGGTTTGATTTCACGAAACTGAAACGAGAAATGTATGACAATTTTAATTGAATTCATTGTTTTTAAATTAAACTAAAATTACAATATGATACAAAATATAATTACAACTTGAAATACAATTTGAAAAAACAATATTTTGAAATAAGTTTATTTATATTTTATCATATAAAGATTTATTCCAAATGAATAAAAATCTTCATTCGTTTAGACTTCAAAAATTTTTTTTAATATAAATTTAAAAATATAAATAAGTCTTGCTTGTGCCTAAGTTAGATAAAATAAAAAAATATATAAAACGTGCAAATAAATAAAACTAAATAAAATTGTGTCGCAAATTTAAATTTGTTTTGACTCCATCCTCATTTGAAATAAAACTATAAACAACATAGAAATAAAAGAAATTAAAACGAAAAAAATATAACTGGAAAGTCCTAAAGGATAAATAATTATTTGTACACGAAAGGAGAAAGGACATGAATGAAATTTAATTAAAAATTTTAAGACTGGAGTAAAACTTAAAAAAATATACAAACTAAAAATCCACCTAGAACTTCCAAAATCCGCAAAAAATACTTCATTAAATTTTATTTTGTTGTTAAAAGTTAACAACGCGAATAGACTAATCAAATTTGTTTAATTTGGTCACGTAATAAGTTAATCATGCATTTAATTACTAATTAAATTAACGACGCTTCTATAAACTTGTCTTTAATACTTTACTTTTAAATTTTTGCCAACACTTTGTCAAAAATATATGAGGGTTTTTATTTATTAGTTCACAGCAAACTTTTCAGTTTAGGATTTTCTTTTATAATCCTGAAGTTGAATTAAAATCTTCAAAACAAGAAGCGATTTAAAAATGCGCTTTTAATTTAATCCGCAATTAAATGCGTGATTTAATGATTAGGTCAGGTCAGGTCATTTAATTGCGGATTAAATTAATAACGCTTCTATAAACTAATTTTTAATACTTTACTTAAATTAAATATATATATATATATATATATATATATATATATATATATATAATTGTTCTTATTTAAAATTTTAAATCTGAATTAAAACCTAAAAAACTAAGAAGCGATTTATAAAACTGTCATAAATTTAATTCGCGATTAAATGCGTGAATAAATGATTAGGTCAGGTCAGGTCAGGTCATTTAATTACGAATTAAATTATTGACGGTTTATTAATTAAATCCGCGATTAAATGCATCTTTACATGATCAGGTCAGGTCAGGTTACGTTATTTAATTACGGATTAAATTAATGACGCTTCTATAAACTGGTCTTTAATACTTTATTTAAGTTTTTGCCAACACTTTGTTAAAAACATATAGGTTTTATATATTAGCTCACGGGAAACTCTTCAGTCCAAGATACTTTTTTTTAATTTTGAATCTGAATTAAAACCAGAAAACTAAAGAGCAGTATATAAAATTGTCATTAATTTAATCCGCGACTAAATGCGTGACTAAATGATCAGGTGACTAAATTGATGCGTTTTGATTAACTTTTAACAACGTGTTAAATTTTAGTAGAGCTTTCTATAAACCGGCTTTAAATGTTCTTTTTGATTTGTTTTTTAGGTTATTAAAGTGCCTCGGTATTTTGTAAGTTTTTAAGGGTGCTCTTGAACTGAAGTTACTTATTAGGTACATGATTTTGAATAATTTCCATAGTCTGGAGAGCAAAAAAATTAGGACTATTCTAAGGATTTTAGGATTTTTTTTTCTGTTTTTTAAGACACTAAATACAAAACAATACAGAATCAAGAACAAATGATTTTAAAGTTGTTAAAAAAACTTCAAAGAAACTAAATGTTCTGATGGTAGAAAATTTGAAAAACAGTTTCCTTAACACCTTGTTGAGGATAATTGTTTTTATTAGTAGTTCAAGTTCACTGCAACCTCTTCAGTGTACGAGCTTTCTTATCTGGGCTAAGCTTTAGTGTCTACATATTAATCCTCGTTTCTCAACGTCTGTAGTAAATCTCCGGAAAGCAATGTTTTATTGCTGATTACATATCTCTTTATCCTTAGATTTAAAAGCTTCCAACTGCGAGCATCCACATTCGAAAGCACCATATAAGCAAATTTATTCTTTTTCTTTTTGTGTTCTAGGGAAGTAAGTGTTTTCACTTGTGTTATTTCCGTGCCTGTAGACAGCTCCATAATTCCACCCCGATTTACTATTCACAAAGTCGGCCGCAATAAAATTTCCGCTTATTACGTACACATACATTCATGTGTCTCTCTAATCTGATATGTAGATTAGTCCTAAGTTTGCCAAAAATTGCCGGAATTTCTCGAAATAAATTACACGTAAAAGCGCCAACTGTTAAGTTGTTTGGTGCACAAACACGGAGATCAAAGTTGTAAATTATTTAAAATGCAATTAACAGCAAAACCGCTCACCTTTAACCGGAGACGGTATCAAGTTCCATGACGCAAACGCCTGAAATAAAATTGAAATAAGTACATTGGAAGCAATAATTTTTTAATTTATGGAAATGGATGGGAGTAAATATTTGCACGTATTCATATCGTAATTGACAACTCAATTTCAGCTATAATAAAGTCTCCGATTAAATTGTATTTTCATAAAATTGATTTTTGGAGTTTTTGCCCATTATTTACAAATTACCAGCTCGGTATAAGGGATTCAGCGGTTTTGAATTTCAAATTAAAACACATCTAATCGACTCGAGAAGCTTTTTGCTTGCAAATTTACCTCGAGTTATGTTGTTGATATTATCTCAGCAAAAGTTTTTCTTGTCGGTGTAGTGGGACTTAAAAATTTATTTTGAAAAATGCATTAGGATAAAAATTGTAATCTTTTTCGTGCAAGGGGCTTTTAATATTTTATTTACTGAGGTTTTCCAAGCTAATACAGTTATTAGTTTTTGATGAAATTAGGAAAATTCCCGCTGAAATTATAACTTTTGTAGCAAATTTAATTTAGACTTGCATAGAGAAGGTGTAGAATTTGCTTTAATTAAAATGTGTTTACAAACAGAGGCTTCAACACTGTGATAGTGCTCAACAATGAAAATGTATAGTTTATAAATCAGATTTTTTTAATGTTTTGTTTTTGTACTCTCATCTGTAAATAATTAAGATTGATGTTTTAATCAAAACTTTTAATAATAAGTATGAACGAAACTTTATTTTTTCTTTAACAAACTTTACTTATATTAGATTATAAACTTTACAATAAACTTACAATTTAAAAGATGGAAAAAAATGAATCGACTGAAAACTGAAAAACAATGAAATTATCCGGAAAATTTAAATACCTGTAATTATAATAAAACTGAATTTATTGATAGTTATTAATAATACAAGAGCAAAAACACAAGCTTCAGGTTCCAGAGCTGTCGTTATAAACGTATGCGAGTTACATACCTAGAAACCCGAGAACTTTAAGCGTTTTTACGAAAGTGCTATGGAAGACGTGTTTTAAAATAATTTTAGAAAAATAAAAAACGTATATAGTTTAAAAAATTTGAACTGAAACAAACATTTAAATACTTTAAAGAAATATAGAATGTTTGAACTTTCCATAAATGAAAATGCTAAAAATGATCTAAAGGGAAAAAAATTGTTGCAGCCTGAATTGGGTAATAAACAAAACATTTCACAAATAGAGTATCTCGAATAAATTCTCTAGTCATTAAAAAACTTAGGGCCGCTTTACAGAAACCCAAATTAAGATTTAATAAAGAATTAAACTAATTTAAATTGCCATTTAAAAATGCATTGACAAATGTCAAGTTAACCGCGATTAAAATTTAATGGCAATTAAAATGTTCTGTAAACTGGCTCTTGAAGATAAAAGTAACAACGCAAATAGACCAATCAAATTGGTTCATTTTGGCCACGTGATCAGTTAATCACGCATTTAATTACGGATTAAATTATTTAATCTTCTATAAACTGGTCCTGTGTCAGTTTATAAAAGCGTTATTAATTTAACCTGCCATTGAATCACATGATTAAATTAATCCGATTTGATTGGTTCATTTGCGTCGTTAACTTTTAACAGCGCAATTAACAGTAGAACTAGAAAACTATGTAACTCTGATATTTTACGAAAATAAAAAACTGTAACTAAGACAAGAGATTATTATCTTAAACCTTCTCAGTTCAAAAAAAAATTGCTGACTAAAGTTTATTTTATATTTTTGACAATGGTGCGAATACGGTTAAAGATACAAGAATGTTAGGAAAAAA
This sequence comes from Tribolium castaneum, assembly GCF_031307605.1. NCBI lineage: Eukaryota > Metazoa > Arthropoda > Insecta > Coleoptera > Tenebrionidae > Tribolium > Tribolium castaneum. The sequence goes on from NC_087400.1 coordinate 6,096,864, forward strand.
GTTGTAGTAAATTCAATCTTTTTCGTTAAAACCATGTCTCTATCTTCAATAGTTTTATTTATCCGGTGGTCAAGTAACGGAAAGTTAATTTATACTTAAACCGTAAAAGATTCTATCAGTAGTGAATTTTTTTGTTTTTTATATTTTTTTGTATCTTCAACCATAAAAATATAAGGTGGAAAGCAAGTTTATAATTCTAAGCGATAATTTTTTGCATATTTATCAAAACGCTAGAAATACGATTGAAGATACAAAAAAAATCTAAGGAACAAAATTGTAAAAAATTAAAATTTCTACAAAATAGTTTAGGACACTATATTTATATCTTTAACGGTTAAGCTATAAATTAACTTTCCAATATTTGACTGTAGGTAAGTAGGTAAGTAAAACAAATTCGTCGCTTGAGCGTGTTTGAACGACTTTGGGGCTTAAATGGTTGAAGACTTTGCAGAATTTTTTGTCGGAAATTTAATTTTCTACAACATTTTTTCTAACTTTGTAACCGTATATGAAGCAGAGTGCAAATTGGAATGTTTTTTTTTAAGTTTTTTGCATTTTTTTGTATTCTCTGTTGGCTAACCGACATACAAATACAACCAATATTTTTTAATTCATTGCTCTGATAAACTTAGACGGTAATTGAACAACTGCGCTCTCTGGCGGCATTTACGGAACTATCGAGAACGGGAACATTTTATTTGTACGTCGTTTCGTATCCCAACCTTTAGATATCCGTGGTCTGATCTTTAAAAAGCTGATTTTGTAAATTTCAATAAAGTTCTGAACAATTTTTCATTTTGGAAGTAAAATAAATAGAAACTTCGATTCAATACGTAAGCTTCAAAAAAATATGTAAAGCTCGAATTTACTTAAAAAAAAGCTGGAAAGTGACACAATAATTAAAAACACTTTCATCAACCAGAATTTGGTAGGTAGGTAATTAAAAAAGCATCTCCAATGAAATTAAACTCCAGAAGTTGGAAAACTTAGTTATCGGAATTAAAAGTTTGAAACACATTACAAATTTAGAAAGTTTCATTTTGGTCAATAGGGAAACTAAAAATCTTTGCTTTTTTTAGTTAATTACAGTTGTATAAATTTTATGAGAAAAATACTTGAACCCGTTGTTATAACTGAGACAAAATCTTGAAACCTCGATGAAATAAAGCGTCTCAGCGCCATTCAAGAGTCCATTCTCGTGTCAGTGTCGGGTCAAATCATGGTCGGATTAAATCATCTAATTAATTCTCGGTTAATAACGCAGACAATAGAGGGACTCGAACTGTCAGGAAGTTCGTCTCAGGACTGCGTATGAGTCTATATAATAATAATTCCAGACTCCAATCACGATTTGAACCAATCCATTATACGACACTTATATAAGTCGAGTATGATGTCTCTCTTGACTTAGCAAAGATTCACCCCCCGAATAATTAATTTAGTTTGCCTAGTTTGCTTGTGACGTGATCGTCTTTCTAACCGAATTAATTAAAGTGATGGTTACTATCGTTAATATCTAACTGTGGCTCAAAGCTTTTTTCAGCTTTAATACGCCGTGCGACAAACAGATGGAAAACTCATTAGTTGCCGAAGCTCTAGAAAAATATTGAAAAACCACCATCAAACACCCTCACAGATTGCGTTAATTATCGGCAGCCCCATCACAGCGTGAAAAAGCTCATCTAACGTGTATTTTTATCGGGCAGTGGCTTATCGATTTGCATGACATAAATCGCGCTAATTATATCACTTTTTTTCGCTTAATTAACGCCTAACTTGCCTTAAACGCTAATTGGGTTTTAAGGAAGACAAATTGTCTCAGCTCGTTATGATGAATGAATTTGTGTTTACAATTAAATCGAGCATTGGGATCGTGTTGCGTTTATTTATTATTGTTGGGTTAATAAATAAAGAGCTGATTATCTATAGTTGACGACTACAAATTGTTCGAAAGTTTCCACTGGAAATCGACATGTCATAAATACAAGAGAAGGCCATTGTTGTGTGAACAACAAACATTAATTACCTGAGTAATCCATTTGCTGCAACGCTGAAAAATGGCCAGATAATTATTTACTCTCAAATATTATTTCTAAGCGGACGAGACGCCTCATTTTTACGCTCGAAATACTCGAAAATAAAAATTCACAATGACAAAGCTCCCTGATATTAAGAACACCTGTCGCGAGATAAATTCGTTCGAAATAAGAAGTGCAAAAACACTACGAAAATATTGTTTCAGTTAATTAACGACGTGTGTGTAGAACTGCCAAAGGGAAGGAAAAATTTTCGGTAAACAATAGACCACTGTTTTAATGTTTATTTTACCTGCGTTATTAATAAAGCCTTAAATGTACTGAACTTTGCACTTTTATAAGTTTAAACAAGCCAGTGTGCAGATGGGTTTATTAATTTGCCTACGCTGCATTTTTGTAATTAAGATTTTGTTTTATTTATTTTAATTTATGAAAATTTTAGAAGCTAGAGGCTTGAATTAGTTAATTTTGCCACTTCCATCTTTTTCATGTTACACGCTTCATATACTACAAAATTCAAATAAAATTTTTGCCAATTTTTTAAGCTTACATTTGAGTGAATGATTCCAATAGTAACTTCTACTAGTTATTAGAAACCAAAATCAAGCTTTATTTTGCAAAAAGCGTTAAAAAATGACCAGAATGTGATGCTATAAGTCTACTTACATGGTCTCTAAAAATGAATTAGAAACGGTATAAAATTACTAAAAAAATTTTTCATGTTTCAAGGACATTTTTATTTTTTATTTTTAAAATGTTGCGATAATATTACAGTATAGTCGTATTTTCTACTAAACACGCTTCAATAACTCAATATTTTGTTGTAAAACATTGCTATCTTTTTCATCCAAAACAAAATTGTTATAACTCTGAAAAACGTTCAAAATTGCTTTATTGAAGCTTCACAGGATGGAAATAGTTATTTACCTAATTAGTTTAGAAAGTGGAATTTCCCACATAAGCACTATGTTTGCTGCACGAGCGCAGCGAGTTATTACTTATTACTTATTACTTATTAGAAAACAAATCACAATTTTGTTTTACCTATAAATTTAGGACTATAACTTAGAAGACAAAGAAGATGTAAAAATGCAAGATTTTTTAAACCCAAAAAATAGTACTGCAGAGCAAAAATATTAGACTGTCTCGACGCCATATCGTAAATTTTATATATTATAATATATATATTATATATTATATATTATATATTATATATTATATATTATATATTATATATTATATATTATATATTATATATTATATATTATATATTATATATTATATATTATATATTATATATTATATTTTATATTTTATATTTTATATTTTATACCATGCGATTTTCTAAAATTCAGATCTAGTTATCTATGACAGATACGTTAACTCGATGTTCATAACGGAAATAAAATTCCAACGTAATTGTTTATGTTCGTAGATGATTATTTTGGACAGATTGACAGATAAAGCGATGCAGAAGTTATTTACGCAATTCGTTTCACTGCTTGCAAAACTGTCATGGATAACTAGATAAAAATAAAAAAAAATCTTATGGGATTTTATATTTTATATTACTTTTTTGTAAGAAATTTAATTACTTCAACTTTTTTTCTTATATTCTTTTTGCATCTGTAACCAAATTCACAGCGTTTTGAAAAATATGAGTGCAAATTGATATAAGTTTTTTTTTTTTTAATATAGTTTACGATAAAATTCTCATTATGTTTATGTCTTACTATTGAGAATTTAATGCTCTAACTGCTTGTATTTTTTTGTGTGTTAACCGTTATACAAATTCAATAAATTTTTTTAATCTATCCGTCTGGAAACATAAACGGTAATAGAACAACTGCGCTCTCTGGCGACATTAACCGAACTATAAAAAAGGAACCTTTTATTTGTACGTCCTTTCGTATCCTAACCTTTAGATATCCTTAGTTTTACCAAAAACATAAAAATGCTACACAAATGTGACGTCAGATCTCGCATGTTTAGAAATTTAGTACAAAGTATAAAATTTGTTGACATTTTAAGATTGATATGAAGTATTTTTTTAACTATCATTTTTCTTGTGAAAGATTAAATAAACGCAATACTGCAATAAGTAGGTAAAAAATTATTATGATTATGATCGTGTTAAGTAAAATTATAATAAATGTAACAAAATATTTGTAAAAAATCAGAGCCTTGCATTATTAAACCTTTACCAAAAGAATAAAATTTGTAGTTTTAGCGAGCTTACAAGTTGTAGTCAAAAAATGAAACACATGAAACAATGCACTAGATAGAAAAAATATAACTTATTGTTTTTTTTCAGACTTATTTGAGCTTCGCATAAGTAAAACATTACAAAAACTGTGATTTAGAAAATTTTACGGCTATTGTAAAATAACCAACACATGTTAAGAAAAATACGAACTTTCTGTATCAAAAATTATTACAAAATTTGACTACATTTTTTAGAACAAACTGTGTTTTTAAATTTTGAAAATGTTTATTGTAATTATATTTAATTTACAATTCATTGTTTGTAGTCCTGAAGAAGCCCCAAAAATGTGACGAAACGTTGGTAGTAATAAATAAAAAACCAAAATAATTAATTAAATCATATTGAAGTTTAAAGTTAATGTTGATATGACTAAATATTTTTCACAATATTACGGAATTTTTAGCAATAACATTTTGTGTAGAGCTTTTAATTGAGTTATTCCAAAACGCGAGTACTCCATTGTTCTTTGTCCTCGCTTGCGAATTTCATTGAATTTCTAGTGTGCGTCTAAGACCGGGCCATTTGATTGTAGTTTTAATTGATTTAAGCGCAAAATGGGAGAAAGATGCATCCGAACCCAATTTCATATTTCCTAATCGGATTAGTTCCGGAATTCCCATCTTTTTATCACGACACACGACAATTTCGCGCGAAATTTTCTAAAGATCGTTTCGTAATGAATCGCGCTTAAATAAATTTTACGCTCGACGTAAGTTCAAAGCAATTAAATTTCGTCCTGTGAAAATTATATTTTGAGAATAAGTATTAACGTTGCTTTACGCAGTTATTGTTTCCTAAATACAAAAGAACAATTTCGAAATTAATTAATTAGTGCGGTTGGCTTTAGAGAGTGTTTTTTTCCAACAATTCATTTCCACGGATATTGGAAGAGGAATGGGTGTTAATATTAGACAAAGTATGTAAAAGCATAAAAATGAACATATTTTAGCTCAGCGGCTCCAACACATAAAAATTTTAATGCGGTTGTGAAATATTGCACCGGATATGTCGGATGGAACATTATTTTCTAATAAAATTATGCAGCTTTAAAATAAAAAATTATAGACTTTTTTATTAATTCAATTTTAATAAACAAAGCCAACTTTAATCCCGCCATAACCCCAGTAATTCCCAATTAACCCTCGCCCCCCAATATCTAATCCCAAAAGTTATTAACTTCGATCGGTGGAAAAAATTTCATTCGGGTCCCAACGTCACCCTTCAAAATGCAAATTCGAATCACAACTATTGGACCAAAAATATGTTCTTTTTCCGGTGATTCCCCGAGGGTTCGAGATTCCCTCATTTCGCCCACTAACCAAATGTAAAATTTTGCGAAACGTTTCAATTTGTTTTATAGTGTGTCGGGGGACTCATTCCCTGTCACACGTGTTTCGTAATTTGTTACGGAAGGGATTATTTATGAATTTAAGGGATTAGATGAAGGTTTTAATGGAGGTAATAAAATCAGGTGCTTGTGTTAATAGAACAGTTTTCTTCGGAAAAGGAGCGCCGGCTCAATTTCATTGGGGAAAATGAGATTTCTGATTAAAAATCGATGCGGACTATCCATATCTCGAGTAATTGAAGAGCTCTCGATTCTTTTATTTGAGCGCCGTTAATAAAAATATGACGTGTACAAAGTAGTGAGATGAGAAAACACAAAGAAACTTTCAACATGAGGAAACTTTTCCAAAAAGTGGGTTACAAGCATCTTACGAGTTGTTTTAAACAACATTCAAGACTTGGCTGCTCTTTCAAGTTTATTTTTTGATATTGATTATCGACAATGTCATTACCTACAGTAAGACATTTCTGTCGGTTCACCACAATTAAAATGTGTTTTGATTAAATATTGACTTCAAAGAGATTTAAGGAAACGAAATCGCATTTGCTGCTCAAGTTTGATTTTATTTATAATTGAACACATTTCACGTCGTTAAGTTTTTTATTCATTGGACATTTCGAACTACATTAACAAAGTTATGAAAAAGATTTTACTGCCAGATAGCCACCAACAAAAATATTTACTTGTAAAGTAAATGTAAAAAAATAGAGAATAGAAATTTAACAGAGAAATAGTGGAATACTTAATTCCTGTCTTCTATTTTTCGATATTAGAAATAGAGGTAAATAGAAGAATTAAAAAATAGAAACAAAGAAATAGAGAAAAAGAGAATAGAGAATGTTTTAACGAAGGTAAACTGACAGTTTGTTTGTTTGGACAAATGAATTGTCTTAAAACTGTGACGTTGCAAAGTTATTTAATTTCGTTTTTAATTTAGAGAGTGCACACTTCAAATCAAATTTTTCTTGAAGCTTTTTTCTTAATAAAAGAGAAATAAATTTTATTTGATGACAAAGCTCTGACTACAGCCTCAATATTACAGTATATAACCGAGATATAACCTTACAATATAACCGCAAGCTTTCAAATGTGACGCTTTTAAAAGCTAACTGTTAGTTAACTACTTTATATAACCGTTACCTACGCGCGGTTATGTTACGGTTACATAACTTCTCTTATATTGCAGATATGTGTAGTTATCTAACCTTTACCTATGCGTATAAATATATATATAAATATATAAATTTCCTTACATCTCGCTTATATTGTGGTTATGTTTCGTTAGCTAACCATTATATACGCGTGGTTATATTGTGGTTACATAACTGGTTTTATATCTCGCTAATATTACGGTTATGTTTCGTGATCTAACCTTTATATTGCTTTTACATAACCACTTTTATATTTATTTGTTTCTGACGGCAAGCCTTCTAACGTAGTCAACATATCAAATATAACCGTCATAACCATCTTAGATCATCAATATGTAAACTAAAGCTAGCATACGCTATATTGCATCAGCAGTTATACATATAACCGTCACATAACTTTTATTGTATCCGCCAGACATAACTATGGTTAGATAACCGAAATATACACTGAATCTAACATGGACCATATTGGTTAAGAAACATAACGGTTATCTAACCGTTAAATAACCATGGTTATGTACGCTAAACATAACCATGGTTAGATAACAGTTACATGACCTGGGTCTAACATAACCAATGGTTGGAGTTGTGTATTGCGGTTATAAAACGTTATATAACCGTAATATAACTCATTAAAATTGTGCTACTAGCGAGATATTTAAAAGTTAAGATATGATACGACGTACAAATAATATGTCCTCGATAGTTTCGTTAATGTCGCCAGAGTGCGCTGTTGTTCTATTATTGTCTAAGTTTTTATAAGAAAATTTTGAAAAAAGAATGTATTTGTATAACGGTTAAAGTATAGCTAACAAAAAATACAAGTAGATCGACCATTACATTCTAAATAGTCAGAAATAAACAATGTAAAAATTTTATCGTAAACTTTATTTGAAAATAACTTAAATTTTTCTAATTTGTGCAAATACACTAAAAATTAGACAAAATACTATTGAGAATTAAAGTGAAATGTGCCAAAAATCCTCTAATGTAACTTTTTTTCCTAAGAATCAATATAGTTTCGTATACAGGGTGAGTCAATAGTGGGTTACTTCAAACATGTGCTGAGATGCAACCAAAAATACTAATTGCACTCACCACTTGATACATCGTTTGACTTTTGAAGACATCAACTGAATCAACACTGGTTTTTTATCTTTTAAATAATACAAATCTATAATAAAATTTTAGCAAAACTGTCAAGACAAATTTGACATACAATGTACTCGTGGGTTTAATTTATTTTTTAGCGATTAATGATTTGGTCAGCTGGAATCAGCTGGTTGCATATTTATAGAAATTCAGAAATAACCCACTATTGATTCACCCTGTATTTTACTATTTCGCGTAACAGGTCAGACTGATCGGGAAATTGAAGACACGGTATTTTATTATTTGTCACAGAAATAAAAAGTCGTTTCAACAAATTGTTTTGTTTAGAAATATTTCACGTCCGCGATGTAAAATCACGATATTATTTTACGACCCGTCTAAACATTTATTTTCTTTCTATGAAACATTTAAGCAAAAGCGTGAAAATTTGATCCGATATTTTAGATGCTGTCGAACATTTGGCCTGATTATTTCCTGAATAATACATGGTGTAGTAAGTGTTGCGATTTTTCAAGCATACGAATGTGTCATTAAAGCGATGCACGTTCCATTTAAATAAAATAAACAAGAAATTTTTATAATATTTTGATATTTCACGAAGTGTGTGTTCACACTTTGGCGAAACTTTTCGTCGAATCTCATCACAGCCCTCACTTGGTATGCATGCAACAACACCCATCTAAGCAAACTAAGTCAAACTGCTTATAATTCATCAAACCAAAATAAAAATATTCATAGCGTGCATGAATTGAAATTCATAGTTTTGCGCTGTACTGGACCACCACTGTTCTATTTATGCTTCGATTCTCCGATGCCTTATTTCAATGAATGCCCTTTTCATAATGCACAATTTGCATTCTGCATACCGGATGTCAGCACGTCTTCCCTGAATTTCCGCTTTGTCCCTTATAATTGGGCCAACCGGTAAACATGGCTTAGTGGATTTAATTAAAACGTCATTATAGCACCCAACAGGTTTTCAATCCCTTATTTACAAGATTGACACGTGGCCATTTACAGGGTGATACAGCCATACAGACCCTTAATTACATGATTACTATCTCGTAAAGTTCCACCAAGTTGAATAAAACAGCTTATGACTAAATAAATAAATTTCGTCAAGTGTCGTTAAATTCGAGCCGTCCCATTATTCAGGATTAAAATTGGTGAATAGCGGCAAACATTCCACGAATATTATTGACTCGACTCGAGCTGGAGTGTCATCTGGGAGATTTTTCAAACCGCAACTGTTCTCTGAAGTTTAAACACAAAACCTCAATTTTCGGGATTGCGGAATACATAAACATGATCGTCAGCGTGTTCCACATACTTTATTCTATACAAAACATGCAGAAATCCGGTTTAATGGAAAACGCATTTTGCATCCGGTAAAAAAGTGAGTGAACACGAACGGATTTATCGACGAAATAAAAATCAAGCAACAATAATGTGAGATACGTGATTGGATTTGGATATTTTAACGGGGCAAAAATTGTTTCAAGCGGGGATTAAATAAATAGTGAGATAAGAACGGGGCTTGGCTGTGATATGTGGCAAGTAGTTTTGCTATAAATTGTCCTATTGTAAGTTGTGTCGCGGTTACAATAAAACAGGAGGAGATAATAAATTTTTGGGATAATTCAGAGACGATAAATTGTCTTGCGAACTCGGAGCTTCTAATGTGATAAACTAAACTGCAAAACTGCTGGTGTTCAGGGCCATATTTGCGCTAAGTTTGAAAGTTTGTAACAACAACATTTAACTAGTAAGAGAGAAATTATTAAAACAAAAAAAATTAAGAAAATTGTCCCGGCGCATCCACCATTTGTACTCATTTGACTATGTGTATTATGGAGAACAGTACTTTGTTAAACCTTTACTTATTTACTTTTTTTTAACTTTTTATTTTATTCACATAATAAATTTATTTTTGTAGTAGCAAAAATGGTGGATGCGCCGGGGTTAATGCTTAATTTTATTTAATTGATTTAAATTGTTTTTATATTAATTCAGAAAGTTTTTATGACTTAACTCTACGAAATAATGCACTTTTTACTATTAAAACCCCCGATAACATAATTTGAGTGGGCTGTGCAGGCTGATTCTTTTAGGGCCTACATTACAAACTATTTAATGTTTAATATAAAGAAAGTTTTTAAATTTTGTATACAAACCGACCATTCTGAGTTCAACTAAATTAATTTCAAGATGGCAGAACTTTTGAAACTACAAGAAATTCGCGCCAACTTTAATTGATAACTATTTATTTTTATCACATTTTTAAATTTGCTTTTTTAAACTGAGTAAAATAAACCTAAATTGTTAGTACTTATCTGTCATAGTTTTTGAAATATGTCAATTTTTTTGTTAAAATGTTTATTTGCAAAGGTTTATTTAAAATATTACAGTTCTTAAACTCTTCACAATAAGTGAATGATTTCTATTGCATTTAATAACCAAAGGCTCAAAAGGTTTTCTAAAATTTTTTCAATTGTCAACTGTCAAACTGCAAGGCTACTATGTTTTTTTTTGAAAATGATGAGTAAAATAATATTTTAATCTTGTTTTTTTTCAAATGTAATGACCTTGTTTTATTGTTGGCAATCAACAGAACATCAATTTTTATGCAGACTTTTATTTACATTTTCTTTATCTATTTATTTTTTACAGTTTTTGAAAAAAACCGAATTTTAACTCATTATTTTCTTTTTTAATCGAGTAAACTTTCGAAAAATACGATAAAATTGTGCCTCTAATTAAAGAAATGTTAAATTTGTTTATTATTTACACTCAAAAAGTTAAAAATTTCATAGTAAATTTATTGAGTTACTTAACATAATATGCTATAATAATGCTATATAATGCTATAAGTTATAATAAATCATAATTAAATATTATTGTTTAACTGCTTATTCGATAATAAACCAATTAAAAAATAAATAATATGTAAAGGTTTGACAACTGTTGACCATTCTGCAAGGTCTACTTGATTAACTTCAAAAATTTCGAGGTAAAATCCGTTTTTTGTAATTTTTTTCAAAAACTACTACTAAAGAGATAGGTATAAGTCGTGTTGGTAAAAATTACCATAAATATTATTCTTCTTTCTGTTCTTTCTTTCTGCTGTTAAGAAAAAGAGTCATTCCGTTTGGAAAAACTGAGTTATAGCCGCGTTTTAAAAACCATTTTGAAAAAATCATACTAGCCTTGAATTTTGACAGTTGACAATTGTAAAAATTCTGGAAGAATATATTTAAAACTTCGGTTATTATCGAATGCAAAAAAAAATTTCACTTGTCGCAAACGGTTTAAGAGTTATGATATTTTAAATAAACTCTTGCAAATAAAAATTTTAACAAAAAAAATGACATATATCAAAAACTATGACAGATAAGGTACTAACAACTTGAGTAAAATTTACTCATTTTGGAAAAGTAAATTTAAAAATGCAATAAAATGTTTGATTATTATTATGGATTTTAGATTGTACACATATCTAGGAGGTAGTTTTTCAACTTAAAGAAATAACTATTAACCTAATCGTTCAGCTAAAAAAAATTTTGATATTTTTGCTAAAAACTTGATTCAAATTTTGAAAGAATTTTGGAAATCACTGCTAAGCAGCATTTTGTGCACCACTGAAAAAAAACTGTCAAATGTGTGTGCGCTATTAGAAAAGTAAAATTGTATTAGTTTGATCAAATTATTCCAATAAACCCATCATAAAATATTAAGTTTAAAGGTTAGATTACGCAACATAACTACAATCTATGAAAGATGTAACGACAGTTGTATAACCACAATATAACCGCGCGGAGATAACGGTTAGATATGGTGGTTATTATAAGAGTTAGCCTAAGCAAGCGTCACATCTAGAAGGTTGCGGTTATTCTGGAAGGTTATATCCGCTTATATAAGTATGCTACTAAAAACACTATGATATAATTTCAATCCACAATTTGTAAAGCTTCAGAACAAAAATTTATCCCGGCGCATCCACCATTTTTGAAATTATTATAATTTTAAGAAATATTACAAAATTATTTTTAAACTTTGTCTAACGTTTTCAAACGATAAATAATAGTTAGTTAATGCCTTAATTTTACCATTTACACACATGAAAGTTTGCATGTTGTAAAAAATTGTATTTTTCATTGTTATGTCAAGTGCGTACGCTGTTTCCTATTCCGACAGCTTATTGCTTTCCTGGAATTTATGATTTTTCATGTGTACGAGAACCAACTTATATTTTGCATTGTCTGGGAAAAGTAACATAATTTGTAATTCGAATTTAGTATTAAGCTTTAGTGCTTATTTAATATGCTTTGTGCCTTAATAGTCCAATGACTAGTTTCGGCCGAGCATAAATATGGACGAGATTGTATGCAGTTATAATAGGAGGTAGAGACGATTTCAATAGCAGAAATACCAATTACCTGATTTTGAAGTCTGAATGAACTTACTTTAAATCTGGAAATTTATTACAATGTTGGTCACATTGCAACGGCACGTCGTGCATTTCCAAGCAAGTTTTTATGGCAAATAAATGTTACAAGCACATATTTCAAGCACAAGCGTTTTGTGGAGTTATACAAATGTTTTCTGTCTATCTGTGAAAGGTTTAGATAGGAAGAAACGAGATGAAAATGTACGTGCTTTGGAAATGCAGACAACTCATAAATCATTAAATTTGCCAACTGACCGGAAATAAATACACTTTGAGCGGGAAAATGAGTAATTTAGGTTGCACTGCCACCAAATATAAATAATTGACAGGTGAATAAATAAAATCGCATTTGAATTCTCCTTGCGTTGGTCGTCTCCATTTATCATTTGCTAACATGATAGATCGTGTCCAGTTTTTCTATTTCTTGTCGCACCAATAAATAACGTATCAAATTAGTCTTCGGGGAACTCCCGATCTATAAAATCTCGCACCGAGCAATATTTTCTCGCTGAAGACACCATAAACTCAAAGATCGGCCCAATATTGAGATAAATTAGCTGATGAAATCTCCGACAGGAAAATCCCTTCGATTTCATTCAGCACCTACTGTTATTTACACAGTGGAATTTAATTACAAACTTTTTGACATTTATTGTTTGTTTTCCACTGATTTAAAGCCGATGTTTTCGGCAAGACGTTGCTCGAAAAATTTGAAACATAAATCGATTTTTGTAGCCAATTCATTGCCTAATCAACAATGCAAATTCCTGAAGCGACAGCTGCTTTTTCCATAAAAATTCACTACACCAGCGTAAACCAATCCCTATTGTTTTCTCGGTACAAAAGAAGCAAAACATGTGTCATATCCAATGAATTCCGACGTTTTATGCGTGGTCAGGATCGCCTGAAAGAGCTTGGTCACACAGAGTGCGAGCCGGCGTCTTCCGCTTCAGGATTTCACTTTTCAGCGTCAATTGCACGCTTTAAGCTGAAAGACGGAGGCGGCTTTGATAAGTAGCTGACTTTACAGAAGGGTTTTGTGTCAGGAGACGAGAGAATTGATACAAGGAGTCAAATGGAGGGAAAAATTCCGCCACAATGCAATAAGCGAGAAAGTTTCAGCTGGGTTTGTATAGAAAATTAATTTCGGAACTTAACAAGTTGGGGATATTTTATTTTGCGCTCACTTGGGTATAAACTATGTGCATTAATATACATAAATACATAGATTTAAATAAAGTTAGCTCAACGGCTGTAAGAAAAATTTCGATAGAATGTGTATATTATGCTCGTCAAGAAAATAAAATAAAGTGCCACCAGTGACGCATGATGAAGCGGCCATTTTTTAAAGCTTTTTTTCAACTTGCTTTGGTGTCTGCCTGTCTGTTACATATTTTCCGAGCCAAATTTGAAAGGGTTCCTGTTGTCCGAATGAGTGGAAATTTTGCATACTTACGTAATCGGCGTGATAATTCAATCCTATGTAGTTAATTACCCTTCAAAGGGTTAAATTGAAATAACAATACATTATTACAGAATTACTGTCTTGAATTGATGATTGTTCGAAATGATTTTATAACTTGTAGAATCCTAATTTGTAAGCAAAAATGGTCTTCTATGACAAAAAGCATTATTTTTACTTTTTAGTGCATCTTTTAAACAAAAGGTTTTTTTAAAATAACATATTTTTATATTTTTTTTGCATTTGAACGCCAAATTGGTAAGAAAAATTTTGCCAGTATATGTATATTATGTTTGTCAAAAAAATAAAATAAGCTACTAGTGTCGCACGATGTAGCGACTATTTTTAAAAGTTTTTTATAACTTGCTTTGTTGTCTGTATGTCTGTTTCATATTTTCCGAGTCAAATTTGAAAGAGTTCCTGTTGTTCTAATGAGTTTAAATTTTGCATACTTACGTAATCTGCGTGACAATGTAATTCTATATAGTTAATTATCCTCTAAGTGGTTAAATAAGATGATAAAGTTAAAAAACTATCACTATTACATCATTACACAATTACTTTCTTGAATTGACTATTGTTCGGAAAGTTTTTATAAATTGCAGAATCCTAATTTGTAAGTAAAAATTTTTTTTTTGACAAAAAACATTATTTTTACTTTTAAGTGCATCTTTTAAACAAAAGTTTTTTCTAAAAAACATTTTTGTATAATTTTTTTTGCATTTAAGCGCCAAGTTTGTAAGAACAATTTTGCTAGAATGTATACATTATGCTCGTCAAGAAAATAAAATAAAGTGCCACCAGTGACGCATAATAAAGTGTCCATTTTTGAAAGCTATTTTTAACTTGCTTTGTTGTCTGTCTGTCTGTTTCATATTTTCCGAGTCAAATTTGAAAGAGTTGCCGTTGTCCTAATGAGTTGAAATTTTGCATACTTATAATCCGCGTGACAATGCAACCCTATGCACTTAATTACCCCCTAAAGGATTATATGAGGTGTTAAAGTTAGAAAAAAACTTATAAAATTCTTGAGAACGATCACAATACATCGTTACCGAATTACTATCTTTAATTGACGATTATTCGAAAAGTTTATATAAAGTATAGAATCCTAGTTTGTAAGCAAAAATATATTTTTTTATAGAAAAATAAATTTTACTTCTTAGTGCATCATTTAAACAAAAGTTCTTAAAAATCATTTTTTATAGTTTTTTATGAGCGCCATATTTGTAAGAAACATTTTGCTAGAATGTGTATATTATCTTTGTCAAGAAAATAAAATAAAGTGCCGACACGAAGCGGCCATTTTTATAAGCTTGCTTTGTTGTTTGTCTGTCTGTTTCATAATTTCCGAGCCAAATTTGAAAGAGTTCCTGTTGTCCGAATGAATTGAAATTTTGCATACTTACGTAACTGGCGTGACAATGCGATTTTATGTTGTTAATTACCCCTTAAGGGGTTAAATGAGGTGTTAAAGTTTAAAAATATACCATTGCATCATTACAGAATTACTTTCTTGAACTGACGATTGTTTGAAAAGTTTTTATAAACTGTAGTATTCTAATTTGTAAGCAAAAATAGTCTTAATTTTTGCATGTGAGCGCCAAATTTGAATTGATTCTGTGACATAAATACGTGCTTGAAATCTTTCCATTTCATGTTTCCAACAAATCCGAATAACTAAACTCATTATAAAACTTCTGCTCTGATGCCTACAAGTAAATGTGAGCTTTGCTTTGTTTTCATTTAATGCACGGAATGCAACCTACATGTTAAGACTTATTTAAGCTGTAAATACCATCTCTATACGTACTTCGCTTCAGTGTTGATGAAATTTTCAGTTTTGTTATGTTACCTTCAGCTAAGGTGTGTTTATTATTTACATTTATTCGTGCTGAAAATTGCTTGTTGAAAAGCACAAATCCTGTGGTAAATCTGGTCTTAGTAGAGTGCTAATCTATTCAGCGAACACGTTGAAAGCTGTATTGATTTATTGCAGTTTTCCAAACTTGTGGTAATTAATCTTAATAAGAAGAAGTATTTCTTGTGGATCCTCGAATGTGTCTCTTGGAAAATAAAATTACTTTCCAACTAATAATCCGGTGATAATTTGTGCGAATTTGTGTGCCGAAGGCGAGGCTTTTTCTAATTACGATGCCACAACTTTGGGTCATTTCTATAACCTGTTGAAGTATCAAAGTTTTATCGATCTTCAGCCGGTTTTATGAATTTCGGGGCGCGTCAGAGCGTAAATTAACTAAAGTCTTAATTTCTCGGTCGTTTTTAATTGAAGTCGCCTGTTTAATTATTCCAGATTATGACCGAGAAAGAAAAGATTTAATGAAATTAATTATTCGTGTCCTTAAAAAGGAAAAATATTCGACGAGATTAAATACTTTCTTCCTTTCGCTGCTACAAGCGACATTTAATTATGCTCAAAATTCAGAAACAAAACGTCGGACTTCCGGGGATTTATGTTTGAACGGGAGATTCAATAAAGGCGAAATTTTTATTTGAAAGGCTTTTTAAGCGCTTTCCGTTCAAATATAAATAGTGAATCCGACATAAGACGAAATATAAATCTTTACATAACTATCGGAAGTTTCGTCAAGATCAACTCTGGAACTTCCCCACTGATTAAACACTGCAAGTTCGAAAGCTGGAGCACACTTACTTGTCCCTAGTTCATCCTCTTTTAGTTCAATTTGAGATTCGGTCGATAGTTTAGGGAAAACACCTGCAAATGCAACACGTCACAAGTTGTGGCGTTCGAATTATTGCCAGCTGATTTGTATTTCGTGCAAAAGTTGTTAGGCGCTGGTCTGAACAAACTTTCGCCCGCTTGTTGACCTATTGTTTCACTTTGGTCGAGTTTGTGGAAATATTATTTTTAAAATGAGTTTTCAGCACGATTTATAATTAACTTTAAAATAATAATTCGTGCGAAACTCGCGATGAATTTAATAACAATTTATAATTTCTTTGTGATTACATAAACAACTCTAACGTAAAGTTTCGCATTTGACAAAGCGTTTCGATTTTGTGGAAAATTATGTTTAATGGAATTATCTTGTAATTGTGGGTTTCTTTGAGCGTAATTAGATTTTTTAATTCGGTTTGTAATTTATAACAATGTTTAAATTGGACGGAAAGTTCTTTGAAGTTTTGTAATCTTTTAATGTGTTGAACGTTATCTTCCGTGAGGACTCTTAAATAAACAAAAGTAGCAAACGAATCTACATTTCTAGACGAGACAAATTCCAGGTTTTTAATTTCGTCGCTTTAAATTTTTATTCTTCTATTACAAAGCTTCTATTGTACGAACTTTGCAACAAGTTTTAACTTGCTAACCCTTTTAGAAAACTCTAATATCCGTGACTTAATTAATTAAAAACGAAACTTTATAAGACAAGTTTGATGGCTCTAAACTAGTTTGCTGAACTTAATAAAAAGCACTAAAAAATACTCTGAACGTTCGAATTCAAGAATTTGTCATAATTTCGTTTTATTGTTTTTGCGAACACATGTTGAAGGAAAAACGTGGAGCATTGTGTGAGAGAAAAATTGGATTAGATGGCATGTCATCGTCGAGGTGAATAGAAAGGGAAAGAAGAATGAAAAGTTCAATCTGGGCCGAGGTGTAAACGTCGGTTGTGGTTTAGGAGAACTTTGAAAGGAATTTATTGGAAAAATAAATGCGATGCAAAAATTAATCACGGAAATGTAATTTTTACTAGACGAATGAAAAATAATCCAACTAGTTTCGCAAAAGCGTAGCTATTTTTAATTGAAACATATAAAATTGCTTTGTAGTTTTAATGCAACACTATGGGAAAAATCAAATAATGGACCGAGCTACCTATTTTATTGCATAAAACTTTGAATAAAACAGTCATGTAATTTTAAATGTTAAACAAGTTGGAGATGTCGCGACTTAATTAGAATGTTGCCTCCAAAGTTATTTAACTCAATTTTGTTTTCGGTGATTATTAGTTTTCCCGGCGCATCCACCATTTTTATCAGTTCTTGTAGTTTTGCTTCAAGAACAGAAACGTTAGCTTTAAAAGCTAGATCTCTTTACAGATGTTTGAAACAGAAGTAATTACATCGTGAAGTGAAGATATGCGTTTACATCGCGTGTCTGAAGTCATTAAATGTTTGCTGCTTTTCAAATCGTTGACTTCTCGTTACAAAGGGTTCGCGTGTATGACTGGCATTCTATTTTTATTAGTACCTTAGACTATTAAAATTAATAAAAATAACGCTAATACTTCGCCCATTCGTTTGCATATTTATACCGTATTTTTAGGTTAAAACTGCATTACTCGTAAAATTTGGGTTGCGATAGTTTATCTGAAATCTTTTAATTACTTAATTGTGATAGTACTGTCACTGAAGTTAATTAGTGTAAAAGCTACAGACAAAGCTTTTGGGTGATAACAATCTGAATTACCGAACTTATATAGCAAAATAAATCTAATAAAGAGGATAAGAGTAAATTGGATCATATACAATAACATCGAAGCGTAAACGATAATTGGGATGATTTATTTACGCATGAGACAATATTTAATATAAAGTGGAGGACAAAAAAATTATTTTACTTTTAGCTATAATTGAATAAAAGGTTTTCAAGGTCTGCAAGTTACGTAGAATTTTAAATTTTTAACTGAAAAATACGTGACAGAAAATGTTTACGTGAATGCCTAATATTATCCAAAAATTTAGCATAATATTCTTGATTTTTTTATACGTATATATTCTGGACTACGGAGAACGATAACTTAGGAGACGAATTAACATACAAAATCGCAGAATTTTTTGAACCCAAAAACATAGTACGGTAAAGCAGAAATGAGGGCGCTTTGAGCGTTAGACTAGTTATACCGTTAGTCAAGCAACAGAAAATTGATTTATACCTAAACTGCAGAAGATATTGTGTCGCCAACTTTTTTATAGAAAATTTAATTCACTACAACTTTTTTTATCTCTAACAGTATTTTCAGCGTTTTGATCAAAATGAGACGGTGCGCAAAAAATTATTCTTTACGAGTATAAATTTGCTTTCTACTTGATATTTTTGCAAACGCTGCGAAGATGGAAGAAAAGTGTAAGCAACCAAAGCGTAGAGAATTAAATTTTCTATAAAAAAGTTTGCGACATCATATCTCTATCTTTAACGGTTTAGCTATAAATTAAATAGTTGTAGATAGGGATATGGTTTTGGTGACATTTTTGTAGGAAATATAATCCTATACAATTTTTTTCCCAACGTTTTTCTTATATCAGTTACCGTATTCGTAGGGTTTTGAAAAATCTGGGGCAGAGTTCAAACTGGTAAAAGTTTGAATTTTTTTTTAATATACTTTAGGACAATTTTTTTATGTTTATTTTTTACTATAGAAAATGTAATGTTTTATCTTGCCTGTATTTTTATTTGGTCTTGTGCTAACCGGTGTACAGTCACGATCAAAAAGAATGACACCCCTACCAACAGGGTCGGAATGCCAAATCCTGACTAAAATAGTTTAGGTCATAAATTTCAACAAACATGTTTCTCCATCTAGTTGACACTATATTCAGCTAATTTATATAGTAGTTTATAAATGTACACATTAACCGTATCATATTGAAAAGACATATGACTACGGTTTTATGTGTGTCAATGTTATTGATCGTGACTGTACAAATACAACTTTTTTTAATTTGTTGCTCTGAAAACTTAGACGGCAATGGAACAACTGCGCTCTCTATCGATATTAACAGAACTAGCGAGGACGGGAACGTTTTATTTGTACGTCGTTTCGTAGCCTAACTTTTAGATATCCGTATTCTCGATTAGGAAATAAATTTAAATTATTTTTTTTAATTTTTGAATGATCTGCATTATTCGAAAACACATAGTTTTCATGTCTAAAACTTTAAACTCTATACTCGAATTTTTTTACTTTTAAATTTTTTCAATTTTGGCAAAGATTTTGACTTTAGAGAAAAACTATTTTTATCAGCGCTAGGCACACTGAAGTATCTGCTCCCAAAAAAACATAGAAATAAAAAACCATCATTAGAAGAAATTTTGCAACATGAGACCAATAGTTTTTATATTATAGATTTTTGGAGTCGATTTTTTAAAAGATTTTGATTTTATTTTTAATTTTAGCAAAAATCACAACTATAATTAAAATTTTGTTCTATGGGTATTCGATTGTAGTCAAAAAAACGGAAAATTTCGAGTGTTTAGGAAGCAATCCGGGTCATTTAATAATCAATTTTTAATTTTTTTTTGTTTTTAAAGATAGCACTCATTAGAAATGTATTACCTAGGTATGAGTTAATAATATATTTTTTGTTGGTAACATTTTAAGCCTTCTTTTTAATATTTGAATTCTAAATTTAAACACTATTTCCGATAGCAATGTGTTTTAAATTAAAATGTTCCAACAAAAAACTTTGGAATAACACACTCGCATACGCTTGTTGCATAACGACAGCCGTCGAACTAGTGTTTTCGCCCTCGTATTATTAATTACTATAACAACTATTTATATTAAATATTAGCCATTAGCTGATTTGGGACATTAATTTTCTAACATAAATTCAGTTATCCATAATTGTAAGTTTTAATTAAACTCCTAATAATAATTGGCTTTAAATCAGGTTTAGTAGTAATTATAATTCTGCAACGTCACTGATTTATTACACGGGCTAGTTAAAATGTCCTTGGTTGTTCAATTCAGGATCACATCTGATATTTTTGTTGTATAAGTTTCATACGTTTTCTTCGTAATCACGTTTTGGTTTACAGTCTCGTGAAAGCTTAATGAAGATGTGTTCCTGCAGCGCCACCATCTGCTCACCGAGTGTTAAAACTGACCACGTTTTTGTTGTTAAATCATTAAAAGCTTGCAATTCTTGCAAATTGATTCAAAGGCAAATGACTTGGGTCAAGTCGAATCATTTATTACCCGACCATCTGCAAACATTTCCAAATGAAACGCCTTTGACAAATGCACTCGCAAACACATCATTTCGAGGCGAAAGCTCGCGTTCTGCATTCCTGCGCTAATTCGCATGCAGCGCAACTATTCGCAAACAATTCGATAAAAGTGTCTCACTGACGGAAAGTTCTAAAGTAAATAACGTTTATAGGGCGGGAAGCGTACGGTGGAACCAATTTATCGGCCGAGTTATGTTAGAGGGGTGTAAAATGTGCAACATTAAAGGGAGAGAGTGGCCATGCACGTAATAAAAATAAACCGAGTTGGATGGAGCTTTCGTGCAACGTCAGGATGCTTTTATTGAGAAAGTAATGCGAAAGGATGTGCTCAATTGGACCACAGATGAGAACAATCGCGACCAAATATAATAGAAATGAAGCATAGACGGTGGGCGTTCTTGCGGAAAGCATTTTTGCGCGAAAAAATTCACAGCGAAATTACAAGAGACGAGACTTGAAAGCAGACGAGTCTCATTAAATTATTATTTAATTTGAAACGGCGAGACGATTCTGAAAAATTATTACAAGTGTTTGCAGCGAAAAAACTAATGTATTTTTTCAAACTGATACATTATTTTATAACATTTTCTCTGGAATATTGCAGTGAAATGAAATTATATTCACAAATTTGCTCAAAATTGTTACATGATGCAAGAATATAATAATTTCAATTAAACTAAAAGTGGAGAATTTTAAACTAAAAAACATTTTTTTTGCAAATTAATTAAACAGACCCAGACCACGAAAGTGGTCTGAAAGTTACTAGAAAATTGTTGGGGCTCATACTTTCCTTAATTTTTTGCTTTGCTTTTGGATTGTTTAGTTTTTTGGTAAATGAGTAATAATCAAAACAAAACTTTTGTTTTTTTCCTACTGACTGCGCCAATTATGTCTGTAAAAAACTATTCTGTAAAAATCTATTTTGCTTATTTAAAGCACGCAGCAACATCAGTAACCTAAGAAACGTGAAGTATAAACGGCATCTTTTTAATAATTTTTTATTATAAAACCTTCAATTTTGTAGCAACGAAAAATATACTAATCTCATATTACACTATTTATAATTTTTGTAATATTAATAATATCAGTATTTATGATTTCAAAGTGTACCAATAAAAAAATAACGTAAAGTATTCGTGGATAACTGGTCTTTAAAATACTTGCTCTATTTCGAGCACTCCGGCAACTCCGTCGTGCTCGAAAAATCGCGCGTGTTTTAAAGACCTCAATATATACTTATAATTTAATATACTATTGTAGTGTTTGCAGCAAAAACACTAATGCAGTTTTTCTAAAAGTTACGTTATTTTATTACTTTTTCTCTAGAATATTGCGGTGAAATGAAATTATATCCATAAACCTGATTATTTAAACGTAAGGTCCTTTTTCAAAATAGTTACATGATGCATAGTTACATAATAACATTGTGGGCGGTACATATTTTAATTAAACTGAAACTAAAAAATTATAAAACAAACATTTTTTTGCAAATTAGTTAAGCACACCACGAAAGTGGTTTAAAGTTACCAGAAACTTTTTGAGGCTCGTATTTTTCTCAATTTTTTGCTTTGCTCTGGAATTGTTTAGTTTTTTGTTAAAAGAATGATAAACAAAACAAAACTTTCGTTCCTTTTTAATTGACTTGAATCCTATTGACTGCACCAATTATGTCTGTAAAAAACTATTTTAAAGTAACAATTTTTTTATTGCAATTTTGAAAACAATATTTAAATAAAATGGTTTCAATCATTCAGTTGTCAAGTGTGTTTGTCTAGATATTTTTAAATTGGATATTGTAAAATGATTGTGTAAATATACACTATTTTTTTAATAAATTAGGTAAATTAAAATTTTGTGTAATTATTATAAATACACTTTTTGGTGGAAAATGTGTCACTTGCATATTATTTAAATTTTAATGTTTATTCGTGAATAACTGGTTCTTAAAACACTTGCTTTATTTCGAGCACTCCGATTACGGCGTCGTGCTCAAAAAATCGCCCGTGTTTTAAGACCTCAAAATCCACTCATACTTTAATATACTATTCTACTGTTTGCAGCAAAAACACTAATGCATTTTTTCAAACAGATACGTTATTTTATTACATTTTCTCTAGAATATTGCGGTGAAATGAAATTCTATCCATAAACCTGATTATTTAAACGTAAGGTGCTTCGTTCAAAATAGTTACTTGATGCATAGTTACATAATAACATTGTGGGCAGTGCATATTTCAATTAAACTGAAAGTGAGGAATTATAAACCAAACATTTTTTGCAAATTTGTTAAACACACTACGAAAGTGGTCTAAAGTTACCAAAAACTTTTTGGGGCTCGTATTTTCCTCAATTTTTTGCTTTGTTTCTGAATTGTTTAGTTTTTTGTTAAAGAAAAAAATTAACAAAAGACAACTTTCGCTCTTTCTTTTCAATTGACTTGAATCCTACTGACTGCGCCAATTATGTCTGTAAAAACTATTGTAAAGTAACAAAACGTTTTTTTTTATTAGTGGTTTGATATTATTTATTTGAAAAAAAAATAAAGATATTCATTAAGAACTAAGAGTACTTTGTTACATACTATTTCATTAATAGATAAACTTTAAATTAATACAGCTTGTTCTGTTTAAACCTGATATTGGAAATATTGAAAGTTTTAATAAAAATATTTATTTATTATTTTAAATAGAAAACTATAATTTTAATGCGTTTTTGGATTACTCGAGTTATTTTAAGGTAGTTTATATAAGATTTCCCTATACCAGAGTTTAACCATTTACTAGATATTAAAGATTTTTTGAAAATTTTTGTATTTGCATCTGTCAATTAAAAAAATCGATAACTCTCTTAGTTTTAGAGATTTTGAAATCATATTTGGAGAATTAAAAGACAAGTCTCCAGTGTGTTTAAAATTGAAAAAGAAGTTAATAAACCAAAAAATTTTAAGAGTAAATTTAAACCATTTCAAGTACCCATAACTTAATTTTTTAACACCCTGTATTTTATTTCTTAAAAGCCATGGAAAAAAATTTTCAAATGTGAATTTTATTTTACTCTCTTGTTGTCGCACAACAGTAAGCTAAAACTTCCCCAAACACAAAATAAACCTCCAAGTGATATTTTTAGAGCATCACTTTCGCGCGTCTTTATTTAAAAATAAACAAAACACGAACCGACTTTATCGCTTTGATGAAGTTAAAATGTGCGGAAAAATAGTTACGTTCGCCAAAGCAAACATAAAGTGCGTCCGAAATTGCAGAGTAAGTTTTAATCAAATTGAAAAGACCACATCCATCCTATTAAAACTTGTCTGATATAGGGTTGTCTAAACTATTACAGAAGGCAAGCTAATGCTTATACATAATGGAGCTGGATAATGCTGTCTCTGCAAAAGAAGCGGTCTTATCCCCATCTGTGTGTTAAAAGCTCGCAACAGGTATTTCGAATAAAGTGTTGGCAGGAAAACCCTGAGTAAAATATATTAAGGTAATATAGAATGCTGAGAGCAAAATTATATTTGGCGCTGAGATGTTTCCGATTCGGAAAAAAAGTTTTAATAAAAACGAGTTACAAACTTGAAACAGTGCCTTGGGGGTCGTGGGGAGTAAAACTTTACAGTTTTTGCTGCTAATTTACTTGAGTGGAAAAAGGCGGAAATTCATTAACTATCGGCGAGCTTCGTTATACCTCAATTATTAATAAGAAAAAATCCATAATTGGATCAGTCATCCGCTCATTACTGCACCTGTATTGATTCCAATCAACAAAAGTAAATTTTCAATCTCAACTAAACCCAAGATTCGAATCCGTTCTCGGACAGGATTGGTAATAATTGCCAGTGTGTAGATTGTATACGGCATATAATTGATGGTCAGTTTCCATTAAATTTGTAATTGTTATATGGCCCAATGACCAGTCTGCACCGAAGAGAGTAATTGAATTAGACAGGGATCCTTAATTTGGCCAAAACCTTGAATATATGTGTTGTTATTTACACCACGGCGTGTTCGAGTTAATTAATACAGTGCTCACTTCGAGCCATTAATAAAATCAAAATTTGTTCGCCGAATGTTGATAAGATTAGCTCAAGATTAGGTAAAGTAGAACGAAGGCAGTGAATACAGTTAAGAACATTTCGTATTCTGAAAAAGGCAGTTCTTTCAGGATTTTACTCCAGCTTACGAAATTGAACAATCATGTAGATGGAGCTAATAAAATACAATATAGAAGCGCCTTATTCAGAAAAAATCTACCAAGAGCGTTCTAGAAAACAATAAGTTTAAATTCATTTAAATGAAAACGTTTAAACAAGAAACAAATATTTGGGATTCATACAGGGTGTATAGTCTAAACCCCTATTAGAAGTATTGGTAGTTCTAATAATGATAAGCATCTGAAAATTTGTATACAATCATAATTTCTCAGTAACTGCACTTCCGGTTATACCGGAAGTCGCTATTAACTTTCTTATTTTAAATGGAAAGCGTTTTTGAATTACTAGACTTATTTTAAGATAGTTTTTGCAAGCTTTCTCTATACCTAAATTGAGCTGTTTACAAAATATATCGAGTTTTTTTTTTGAATTTACACCTTCCAGTTTAAATACCAATAACTCTGATATTTTCAAAAATTGTTTGAAAGAAGAAGCCTAGATCTTTTCTTTGGTGTTTTCAAATTTCCAAAGAAAAACAAACTTCAAATGTTTAAAGTTATATTTTCAGAACTTTAAGCACCTATAATTCAATTTTCTCCAATTAAATGCTACAATTTTTTTTTCTTTAAATTGTAGAGAATTTGATTTTGCATTGATTTCTATTAGGATTCCCTATACTTATGTTTTTAAGTTATTGTAACTTTTCTCGTAGGTTGCCATGGGAACGTGAGAAAAAATGTGAGAAATTAAAGTTTTTTAAACCAACATTCAATGAATTTATTTTGTTTTTACAGAACGAACAACACAATTTTGAAGAAAGTTTGTCGATTGTATAATCATAAACGTTTTCATGGCAAACTATGCAAAAATAGCTATGGTTAGTAAGAAATTTTTTACAATGTCAAAAAAACAAAACCAACATAACTTGAAAATTATCACAGATAGGTATAGGTAATGCTAATATAGATTGATACAGAAGAAAATTCTCCACCATCCACCATAAAAGTTGGGACATTCTATTTGAAAAAATTAAGTTATGGGTACTTAAAGTTGTCTAAATTTAACTTTAAATTTTTGGGTTTGTTAACTTTTTTTTAATTTTAAACACACTGGTGAAGAGATATAGGCTTTCTTTTTTAATTCACCAAATTAGAATTCAAAATCTCTAAAACTAAGCGAGTTACCGACTTTTTAAATGACAGGTGCAAATCCAAAAATTTTCAAAAAATCTTAAATATCTCAAAAACGGTTAAACTTAGGTATAGGGAAAGTTAATACAAACGGCTTTAAAATAACTCAACTAATCCAAAAACGCAGTAAAAACATAGCTTTCCATTTAAAATAAGAAAGTTGATAGCGACTTCCGGTATGACCGGAAGTGCCGCCATCTTAAAAATATGTTCATTAAGCAGAACTCAACGAATTATAGCTGACTACCAATTTTCAAATAAATAGCATTATTAGAACTTGCAATACTTCTAACATGAGGTTTAGACAGAACAGGTTGTACAGGGTTAGTCAATAGTGGGTTACTTCTGACATGTCCTAAGATCCAACCAAAAATACTAATTGCACTTACCACTTGGATATTTCGTTTGATTTTTAAAAATATTAATTAAATCAACACTAGTTATTTATCTTTTAAATAATAATAGTTTAATGAAATTTTAGCGCAACTGTCAAAACAAACTTGACATTACCTAAAACAATGTAATTTTAAATTTTTTAAATCGATTACCGATTTGGTCAGCTAGAAGCAATAATATTTGCATATTTAAAAAACTCCTGAAAATAACCTACTATTGAATCACCCTGTATAATAGAGTTTTAATAAGAAGAATAACATTAATCTATTTTTAGAAAAAAACAAAAAAAACAAAATTTATGGATAGTTATTTTTTGTTTTTTGAGTTTTTGCAACACCATTAAATAGTTGGCTCGTAATTAATTAATTAACTAAATACAACGTTTTAGTCATTTTGTAATGCACAGTAAACAAGCAGGTTGTAAAATGCTAATAGTGGGATGAACTATAAAAGCCCTTTAAAGGTGACAGAACGCAATTTAATTCACAAGCTGGCTGGCACTTTTGACAAATCAAATCAACACAATAAATGTTACAAACTTATGCAATGAGTTGTTGACTTTATTTTTTCTACAACGAAAAATTAAACACTTTCCTCATCTGATTGTGAACGCATTTTGCGTTGGTTTGAGCGAACTATGCGTCTTTATTATCTAGAACGGCTTTCAGGAATTTGGTTAGAAGCCATCAATTTCTATCTTTCATCCGAATCTCTTAATAAATTTTATTACAGCCGCATCGTACCCCGATAATGTCACTCCGAATTCATCCTTTAGTTTGTAAAACCACCAAATTGCTAGTTTATGCCTTTCTGTGCGAGTTTATGAATTTAAAAGCGAACAAAATGACATACGAGCACTTTCTTCCATCTACAATTTATTGATATAACTAACTCTATGTTGACATTGGGGGTAAAAAATCGCCACCTTAAATCCAGCTGTGACATGTAAATAGCGTCGCA